>NW_017672187.1:190267-211963 GCF_001879085.1 Nicotiana attenuata
GGGTGCTGGTGATGATGATCATGACTCTGGTATTTCCATGGATTTACCAATTTGGCTTGGGCTAATTGCAACGATGTCGCAAAAAGCCCCCCACTTTGGTAGTGTCTACTATATGAACCTGTTGCTTCTGCCCTGATTCCTCCACCTTTTTGGTGAGGATGCTCATTTGCGTCAAAAGAGTCGCCATGTTTTCAGCCATTGTATTAGAAGGATCAAGAGGCACTGAGTGCACCACTGGAGTGATAGGTGCATTCCTAGAAGTCCAACCCGAATTCTGCGCCATCTTGTCGAGCAAATTCTGACCTTCTCTCCAAGTCTTGCTCAAGAATGCCCCACCAGCCGAGGCATCAACTATATTCTTCAAGCTGTCTGACAATCCCATGTAAAACCGTTGTCCCAACATCTGCTCTGGAACACCATGGTGGGGACACATAACCAACATTCCTTTAAACCTGCCCCAGTGTCTCGTGTAGTGTCTCCATTGGTTTCTGTTTGAAACTCACAATCTCATCAATTTGTTGAGCGGTCTTGTTAGGAGGATGGAACTTGTTGTGAAATTGCTTGACCAACTCATCCCAAGTTGCTATAGAGTTTATGGGAAGCGAGTTTAGCCAAACCTGAGCAGCTCCTGTCACCGAGAATGGAAACAATAATAATCTGATTGCTTCCGGAGTCACGTTCGGTTGCCTTTGGGTTTTGCAAATAGACAGGAAGTTCTTTAAGTGTTGCTGCGGGTCTTCTGTTTGTGTCCCAAAGAAAAGTCCCTTGTTCTGCAACAAGTGTGGCATGTTATTTGTGATCTGGAACGATTCATATTGTATTGCAGGCACAATAATGGCAGTGGCCAGATTGTCAGCTGTGGGTTGTGCCCAGTCATAAAGTGCACCCTCAGGCACAGGAGGTGCCAATTGCTCATTCCTGACGTTCACGTTGGGGTCGTTCATGTCGCCCATGTCAATTTCGAGTTGGTGTATTTGTTGTGATTGTTGAAGTCTTTTGTTTGCATGATTCAATGCCCGGAATGTCTTCTCGGGGTCCGAGAGTCCTTCAAGCAGTTCTCCAGTCCTCGTAGAATTTCTAGGCATGCACCTGTGCACCCAGATCAGCAACCGTCAAATTTTCAATGAAAAAGTTGGTAGAGAGAAAACTGACTACAACAAGAATCTTTGTATTTCTGTCAATGGCAATTGATAATTCCGTTAACTCCCTGGCAACGACGCCAAAATTTGATCACGCCCAACTATGCCTTATAAAAAGGACTCTGCGGACGTTGCAAATATAACCCGAGTATTACGCCCAGGGTCGAATCCACAGAGAGTTAACCTATCAACCACTATCTTCAGACCCACTAATTCTTCAGAACCAGCTTCCCAAATATTCAAATCTCAGTTGAGTGTTCTTTAATAACTATCTTGCAAATAACTAAATGGCTGTAACTAAGTAAAAAGAATAAAGGTTGTAAACAATTATGAGAAAAAGCTAAGCAATGATTTCCCCTATTGATGGAATCCCTTCTGTTTATGCTCATACAAATTTACCAACACATCTCTATCAATCATGAACGCTAATCTTACCGTAAATCTCTCCCGAGTAATCACAGTAATTTACTATTGCACTCTCCCGAGATACACTAGCTTACTTTATTTAGCACAATTCAATTTAGATAGCACCCAAGGCTTCGTTATTCCTAATCCCGCCTTTAAACCCGCAATTATAGATTCCTCTAATAATCTAGGAGTGGTGTTGTTCAACAATACCCTAAATATGCACTCTTTTCCAAGTTATGCACACTAAATAGGCACAGCTAATTGAGGATCCTGTCAATTAACTACAACGAACACGAAGTTGAACAAATAAAGATTAAACTAGCAATTTGTATTCACATAAACAAGAAGTTCATCACCCAATAGGTTCCATCAAAGCCTTAGACAAGGAATTTAGCTACTCATGGCTATGGGAAAATAAACTAAGATTGAATTCATCATAAAATCAAAAGAAAAGAAGAAAGATGTTTAGAGTATTTTCTCACAATCTTTTTCCTTGCTAAGAAACCTAAAAAATCAATACATGCCTCTCTTGGGCGAAGTCTAATGTTTTAAATAGGGTTTAGGTCTAAAAATTCCGTAATTGACACTTTGGTCCCTGAAGTTTCTGCGCCTGCCGCGGTTCTACCCTCGCGGAATCTCTGAACTTCTGCAGCTGCTTCCCACCGCGGTTCTGCCGCGGTCGCGATGAAACCGCGGTGGATCCAGTTCTCTAAATCTTCGGCCTGTTTTTGCACGGGTCACTTAGGAAATTTCACAGTTGGCCTCTTTTTCATCACTTTTGACTCCAAAACTGCTCCTTAGCCGTCTTTATACATATATCACCTACAAATCATGAAAAGCACTAATAAGAGCATTTTGTCATCACTTTTAGCATTAAAACTACACAAGAAGGTAATTATTTAGGGTGTGATTATAGTCAAATTCACCTATTATCAATTACCTCTTAAATTTTACTCAAATGCTTCAGTCACATTAATCATAGTGTCTAGGTTGAAGATCTCTTTAAATTATATGTCGATATGTATATAAATTGAAAGGTCAATTCACTATGATTAAAAAAATAAGTATGTGATATTAAGTTTCGAGATATATATTTTGAGCTCCTTCCTGAAGATGACATTTAAGTAATTCTATTGCGAGACTAAAATAGAAATATTAAGAAATACTTTAATTATAGAACTACAAGATCTTTTTCATGGGGCTTTAATATGTACACTTCTTATTGAAAACAACTACCAAAAGAAAATGCCAAAGAGAAGAAGAAAAAAAGAAAGATAGAAAGAGTATTGGAATTGGATATTATTTAAATATCTTACAAGTACAAATGATATTTAAGCAATAGACAAATGCATCCATGTCCTTATCCTTACTTTTTTTTTTTTGGTTTCCCACCCGGTATATGGCACACGCATTGAAGCCCGACTATATTCAAATTCGTGCCGCGTTGGGCCCCATTCGGAGGAAAGCGCTCCCTATTAAGGATTTTTCCATACTCAGGGCTTGAACCCAAAATTTCTGATTAAGGGAGAAGCAGTTCATCCACTGACCACATCCTTTGGTGTTGTCCTTATCCTTACTTGATTGCATGGTCCGTGGGATAGTGATATTGAAGGAGAAAATAAGATAATGTATTTAATATTTGCCTATTGATTTGGACATAAAACCCCCACAGTATGCCCCTATCGTGAAAGCTTTATCTCTATGATCATATGACCCACCATTTATAGTAGTAATATCTTTTTCCTAGCTTTCATCTCCAAAAAATGAATTCAGTCACAGTTTTCCTGTTTTGACTTAAATCACCTTCTCTTTTGCTCATCCTACTTTTCTAGCTACTTAGCCAATTTGTATAGCTTACGTGTATTCTTCTTGATTTTAAAGGGTGAAAATCATTTACCCTCCCCAACTTTGTGTTAAAAATCAAACTCCCCCCTCAACTTTGAACAATAATCATTCTCCCCTTTTTATCCTACACAATACCTTTTTTGCCCTTGAATTTTTAATTTCCTCCTCAATTCAATACTTTTTTATTATATGATATTTTTTTTATGATTTTAGCTATAACTTAAATTATGTAATACCTATTATAAATTGTAATTAGAGTTCATTAAAATTATAAGTAGAATGAGTAATTAGAGTCGATCAATTAAAATTATCTTATCTTTATGATTGTTATTTTAATGTAATGCATATTAAATATATATATTTAAGCTATATTTTCTTAGCGACGGAGCTAGAAAATCATATAAGAGGATTGAAAAATACCCCAAGTTATCTTAGCTCACAAGTTCAATCCGAAATTAAAAAAAAAATTGGGGTCCCTCTTGTATGAATTTCTAGCTTCGTCGCTAAGAAAAAATAACTTAAATATATATTTAATATGCATTACATTAAAATAACAATCATAAAGATAGGTAATTTTAATTGACTCTGATTACTTATTCTACTTATAATTTTAATGAACTCTAATCATAATTTATACTAGATATTATATAATTTAAGTTATAGCTAAAATCATAAAAAAAATATCATATAATAAAAAAATATTGAATTGAGGAGGAAATTGAAAATTCAAAGGGCAAAAAAGATATTGTGTAGGATAAAGGGGGGAGAATGATTATTGTTCAAAGTTGAGGGAGGAGTTTGATTTTTAACACAAAGTTAGGGAGGGTAAATGATTTTCACCCGATTTTAAAAGATTTTTTAGTAGGAAGTTGCTTTATTCTTTAGTGAAATTTTTCAACGTGAATTCAGATTAGTTGGGTCCTAAAATTGCGCACCTGATAAAAAAACAAAAAAAATGAATAAAGAAAAGAAGGAGGTGTATACAATTCAAAAGCATGTCACTTATCAAACTTGTATTTAAACATTACTCCCTCCGGTCCAAAATAAGTAATTTTGTAGTTGTTTTCATACAGATTAAAAAATCTATCTTTTAACATTAATTAGCAATAAAATTGATCATATTAACCTTTATTATCTCTTCACATAAATACTTCTAACACATACTCCAACACTATTTACTCCAAGGGCAATGTAAGAAAAAAATAATTAATTCATTCTTGAAGTCTGAAAAAATCACTTATTCGTAAAATAAAAAAAGCCAAAAAAATACTTCTTTTGGACCAGAGGAAGTAATTATACAATTATTTACTACTTTCAGTTGCTTTTTCTATTGCCAAGGGATATGATGTGATAAGTAAAATATTTTAAGTCATAATTAATGGGAATAGAACTACTCCCTCTGTCTCATATTATGAGTCGTAGTTACTAAAAATAGTTATCTTAAATTATTTTTCATTTTAGAAGTTCAAGACAAAATTAATTATTATTATTTTTTTTACCCTTAGTATTAATTATCCTTGAAGACAACAAAACACCTTAATTATGGACTATATTTGTTCTAATACCAAAGAAGAAAGATTAAATATTAAGATATGAATAAGGATAAGTAGTAAAAAATTTATCCTAATTAATTTTTCTTACAGGACATATACAAGAAAATCATGACATAAATTTGAGACGGAGGGAGTACTCAATATGGAGTGTCTTTCCCTCCCTACCCGGTCTTTCTTACAGAAATAAATTAGGGCCATTAGTTTCTCATATCAAATGATTAAAGAACAAAATAAAGTTTTCTTTTCACCAATGGTTTCATTTTGGAGGGTGGTTGATTTTTCAGGAATAATTTGGAAAAGAAGACATAGAGATCATGAGTTGACTTGATTTTTGCATTACTAGTATAGAATTATTTTTTGAAAAAAAAAAACTGTTAAATAAGGGCAGAGATATTTGAATTATAAAGAAATGATATTTGGATAAAATGATACTATATAATTCCCAAGAAAGTTAAAAAATGAATATTCTTAGAGACTTTAGCACCACCATTAGACTAATATACATACGTTAGTTTTAAATTCTTTTTTATCAACCACTGCCCCATTCTATCCGTAGAACTTCTCAAACCTTCAAAAAGAATTATATACAAGTTTTAAAATATATAGTACATTAAGGGGTCATTTGGTTGGAAAAAGATTATCCCAGGATTAGTTATTCCGGGACTAGTTATTTCACCTTTCCATAGGGATGAAAAAATACTACAATCTCGGGTTAACTAATCCCGGGATTAATTATGCTGCAATTTTCTTCCAACCAAACATGGGATAAGTTCTTCTTAAATTTAGTTCCGGAATTAATTATTCTTTATCCCTCGTACCAAACGAGCCCTTAAAGTGACAACTATCTCACTACCTCTTACCTAACTTCTAATCTATTATGCTAGATATTTCCAAAAGAAAAGTTGAATTGAAGGAACAAAATTAGATGCTTTTTTCAAAGGTAAATATTAAATCGAAATATGGAAAATGTCATTCTATCTTAGAAATGCCTTTAATGGTATCATTTAGGGATGTGATAGATTAGTGAGATCATTCTATGCTTATTCAGAGATCTAGTCTAAGTAATGAAGAGAATTCTAAGTAAAAATTGGATGGGATAGCCGATTTGTAAAGCTTTTATTAATATTTAGCCACTGAAAAGTAATCACTTTTTAATGCGAAAATAAATATAGATAATTATATCATTATCCAAAACATCGAAGAACCCTAGCAATTTTTCTTGAAATTTGAAAATTTGTTGAAGTTATAAACTCTAGGAAAAATTCATTGATTAATTCAAACTCCAAGAACGATTCATGGAGTTCAAACTTTATGTTTATCTTGTAATTTTGAACCACATAACTTTGGAAATCATTTTCTCACTTGTCAATCTTCATTTACTAACCTACTCCTTCCATTCTAAATTCTTTTATATGTAGTTCTTTGGCAACAACAATAATAATAATGTCACAATATCAAACAAGTAGGGGACTTACACTCCTTTTGTTTTATCCTTTTTATTTTAAATAAAATAATTATAGACTTTTATATTGATAAATTATATCATAAAAGATAAAATATAATTTCAGTCTATAAGAGAAAAGAAATAGGTGAAAGTGCAATTAGCAACATGTATGGGGATCCAGAAACGATGGATCCCAAGCACCAAAAAGTTGGCATATCTCACAAAAATATAGTAGACCAACTTCTCAAAAGGTGTTGAGAGGATCCCTTTCATCTCCCAAAAACTTACCTTTATCATAATTAATATCGTAATACTCCCTCCGGTCCTAAATAAGTAAATTTTTGGCCTTTTCTTTTATGGTCCAAAATAAATGATTTTTTTTTAAAATTTTAATAATGAATTAATTATTTTTTTCCTACATTGTCCTTGGAGTAAATAGTATTGGACTATGTGTTAGGAGTATTTATGTAAAGAGATAATAAAGGTTATGATCAATTTCATTGCCAATTAATGTTAAAAGGTGGATTTCTTAATTGTGAAAATGGCTAAAAAATCACTTAGTTTGGACCGGAGGGAGTAATGGAATATTACCCTACACAGAATTATGATTTGTTGAGGTTGGTGATTAAGATGTAATGATTTTATTATTGTGTGTAATTCTGCACTCTAAATGATGACAGATAATATAATAATTAATTGATTTTTGGTAAGGATTTGGTCATGATTAATTAGAAATATGTGTTGATGCTTGACACTTGTAGATTTAATTTAAACAATCATCACCTTTGTAAAATAATAAGTACCCTTATATATTTCATTAATCTAATCAATTTACCTACTTTCAATCAAAAGTCAACAAGGATATCTTCAATCATCATTTTAATTTAGGATCAATATCTTCAATCATCATTTTAATTTAGGATCATCTCACGAAAATAATTGAGATTATAAGCTAGTAGTTGATCGGGTTAAAAATTAACTAATTTGTTGTTTATGCATTTGTTCTGGGACAATATTCACTTTGTCACCTAAATTAAACGTGAAAGTGGACCATTTTTCTTTTTTTGTGGTACTAAAATTCAAGATTGATGCTATTGAAATTGAAAGCTGGAATTATTCAAAATATTTTAAAGCTAAAAATGAAATAATTACATGCTGTCATATTTTTCAATTTTCGATTGCTCAAATAATAGCTTATTAATTTCATTGTCATCTCATTTTAAAAACAACTAAGTAAATAATTTCCTGAAAATATAAAGAGTAGAAATGTAATTTAGATGGAGATAATGCATAACTCATTGACTCTCTCTCTCTCTCTCGGAAAACAGAAAATGTCTGCTTTTATATTGATCAACCCAAAATACTTGGGTTAAAAAAAAATCCAAAAATACTGTTTTTACTTTTGCCTAAAGGGACATTTTCTACTCTTATATTTGTTACTCCATTTCTTTGAGAATTGTGCTTCAAAATTCGAATCATGTATATACTTTTGAATCCGTTTCACATATTCTTCATATAAAATTAAATATATTAAGCTGATTTAATGTTAAATAATGTTATTGAAATTTTGATACATTTTTTAGATATAATTGTGATTGTTACGTTATTGTGTAACCTTTAAATATTTCAATTTTATTTTAAAATTGAATCACTCAAGTCAGGTTGAAATCCCATCATTATATTTGAGATGGAAGGATGATAAATTAAAATAAGGTGAAACTAAGAAAATCAATAATAATCCCAGAGATTGAAGATAATTAAATTATATCGCCGTATAAATTAGGTAAAAGGGCAAAAAAGAAAAGGTCAAAGCAGAGACAGGGGCAAGAATGGTAAATAGCAGGAAGAGAAAGGGGAAAAGTAAAGAAGGATGTGGGGTCATGGTCATCGGTGCGTGGAGGGAAAGCAACCGAAAGTTGAGGGTAAAGTGGCAGACAAAACAAAACTAACCAAACAAAAACAAAAGAGAAAAACGGAAAATAGAAAGAAAAAGAAAAGAGAATAAAAAGGGAAGTGAACAAAGAGAGAGAAAATAGAAGAGTGTCACAATCACTGACTGAAAAATCAAAAACCTATTTACAATCATGTCAGTGTTGTTTAGTACATTATCTTTAATGAAGTAAAAATATTTAATATATGACAATTTTTTTAAAATTAGATATGGAGTAAGAATATTAATTTGACTTCACACCAAAGTAAAAATCTCAAAAGAATGATTGAAAATTATTCTACTAGAGACATACTTGTTTGTCTTTCAAATGGTGATATTAGGATTTTAAAATCGACTTTCAGATTAAAAAAACTCTACATAATTATTGTTTGCTGAAAATATCATATAAAAGTATACAAGATGAAATAAAGAGTTGGAAAATAAAGTAGCCAGAGATTGAACTTGATGAACCAAAATAACATTAAAAAAAATAAACACATAGCGCATGCCCTACATGCATGTATGCACTATATGTAATTTTATTTCTTGTTTATTTCTATATTTTTTTGTTTCATCAAGTCTAATTTTATGCTACTTTAATTTCTGACTCTTGAAAAAAAATTACATTCTTAAAAGTTGCATAAAGTAATTTCTAATAAGTTGTAGAATATCAAATAATTTTGTAATACAATCTGATATATTATCTCTATTTCAATTTAAAATTTAAAATTTAATTTGAGAAGTACTTCAAATTTAAAAGTTCACCTTTTATTCAAAAACAATATAACTTTCAAATATTTTTTCCATTTTCAATTTTGTTTCAAATTTCAGTTACATATTGTCTCATTCGGTGACACAGTTCATGGACGGACTAAATTGTCAAGTATTTTAAAAATAAATTTCAACTTTATTTGTCTCTTTTTGCATATAAAAATAAAATAATTGTTTGTCTTATTTTTCCCTTTAACATTAATTATCAATTACAAGTCATTTTTCAAATCTAATAATACTATATACAACTTATAGCCCGTTTGACTAAGCTTTTAAAATCAGTTTATTTTGAGAAGTGTTTTTCTCAAAAGTACTTTTTAAAAAAGTGCTTTCGGCGAAAAGCAGTTTGTGTTTGGCTAATTAATCTGAAAAGCACTTTTGAGCAGTAATTAGTGTTATGGCCAAGCTTTTGAAAACTGCTTCTAAGTGTATTTTTCTCAAAAGTGCTTCTCAGAAAAGTGCTTTTGGAGAGAAACTACTTATTTCTGGTTCTCCAAAACTGCTTCTGCTTCTCCTCAAAAGCACTTTTTTTTCTTCCAAAAGCTTGGCCAAACACCTCAATAAAGCACTTTTGGCCCAAAAAAAAGCTTGGCCAAACAGGCTATTAATATAGGTATCATGGTAAATTATATATTTTATTTATTATTCTTAAGGGATGTGCAAAGTCAACACTGCACAAATAAAAGTGAACAGAGTAGTAATTTAGTGGGTGTTTGGATATAAGAATTGTAAAATTCCAAAAAAAAGTGAAGTTTATTTTCAAATGAAAATGATATTTGAAAATTAGAGTTTTGTTTGGACATGAATATAATTTTTGATTGTTTTTAAAGTTTTATGAGTGATTTGGGTAAATTTTTTTAAAAAATAACCATTTGGAGTTTTAAATTTTCAAAAAATTCTAAAATTTATGTTTAATTAAAAATTAAAAATTATATGATCGAACACTGATTTTTTACGTCCAGACGGCTCTTAAAGTTTCGCCGAGTTCACATTGAAGTCAGTGCTAGTGGTCCATTATCTTTACCTAAAATTCCAAATTTGCCCTTCAAATATTTACTTTTCAATCCTCATCGGGTGTCAGCAGCTTAAGTCCACGTGTCCTCTAATAACAACAACTCCTCCATTTTTTCTCTTTCTTCCGCTGCACAGTAAGTAGTTAAAGAAGAAGAGAATAGAAGAGCCCAGGATTCTGTATCAGAGTCATCACAATCAATATCCGAAGAATCTCTTTCAACTGAGAGAATTAAGAAAAAGCGATTTTAGAGGAGTGGATTAGTAGTGATGATAAGGTCTGTTTGGTTGTGAGTATTATTATAATTCTATTTATTCTTTTTTGGGTGGGGATTAATGAATAGGGGAGGAATAGGAATAGGAGGGCCAATGCGGAGGTCGTTTAAGGATTCTCTCAAAGTTCTTGAAGCTGATATTCAGCATGCTAATACTCTGTAAGTCCTACTTCCTTTTTAAAAAAAACCATCTTTTTTTCGTTCTTCTTTTCTTGCTCTGTTTATCCATTTTTGTTGTTGTTTTCTATATAATTTACTGCCATATCCATAAAACCTTTTTGTTGACTATAGAACTTTTATGGTTCCACACCATTTTCAAGTCTACTTTTATTTTTCCCCTTTCTTTTGATATTTCGGTTCTGAAGTGGTTTTTTCCTGTTTTTGCTGTCATATTTTGTTCAGAACGAAAATTTTCTGATATGAGTTTTTGTTCCTTGTTAAAAAATTTGAAGCTTCAAAATTCTCTCTGATTTTTCTGCTTTTTGATTTTTTATTTCTGACATTAGTTGATTTTTCCCCTTTTTTTGCTTCCTATTGTTCTTTAGTTCTGGGGTTAGATTTGCGAAGATGTTGTGGCAGTAATGACATGTGTTTGCCCTTTTTTCCTTTTTTTTTTTTTTTAAGTTATAAAATTGTGTTTAGAAGTATGGCGCATTTGATTAAGGTATGGTTGTTATCAGTCTTTGTTTGGAGTTCACTTCTTTGATTGCTTCAAACAGAGATAAAGGTATCATTTTTAATGCTAATCTGATGCTTAGCTTGTAAAAGCCTCTAAACTCTATTATATTATTCTGATTATGTAGCCTTTGTTTATGATTCCAAGGCCTACCTTCATCTTAACCTTATCCATTATGGTACCTGCTGCAAGGGAATTCTGCTGGTTTTTTTTTTGGGTGGGGGTGGGGGTGGGGTGGGGTTATGGGGCCTGGAGTTGCATATTTGTGTAGAGTTTAGTTAATTAGTTTTATACACTGACAATGTAAAGATTTCTATACTATCATGTCATGTAAAAGCGTATAGGTAACCGTAATACAGCAGGTTATCAAATACAATACCTTAAAATACGGTGATAGTGTAAAGAGTTTAATAAGTTAAATCCATTTGTGTGAAGTTGTTTCTGTCGTTGAAAATTAAATTGTTGCAATGTGGTTACATAGCTAAACAGTGGCAGAAGGAAGTAAATTGTTGCATTCTTCCTCATTTCAATTGTTCCATTTTCTTTTTCTCCCACCCTTTCCTTTATTTAGTGGGTTTTGTAAATCGGTTACGTTGGTTTGATGACTTTCCTTTGTTATATATGGTGAACTTGTTTGTCTGCACCTGGTAATTCAGTGTTTATTTGGTCCTTCTTGGTTTTGTCATTTAGAATCTGATTATTGGAATTTGGGGTGCAGTGCATCTGACTTTTCCAGAGAGTACGATGGAGCTTGCCTACAAATGCGAATGTCCTACAGTCCAGCTGCGCACCTCTTTCTTTTCTTAGTGCAATGGACCGATTGCCACCTAGCTGGTGCCCTTGGATTGTTGAGAATTCTAATTTACAAGGTCTGCATTTTCCTGTTCATGCATTGCTAAACCCCTCTATTACAAGCTGTTTTTGTGTGGAATAACTGTGGCATTGGATCACTCTCTTGTTCCTTGCTCTAGGTTTATGTTGACGGCACCACAACCATGTCAACTCATGAAAGGAAGGCAAGCATTAGGGAGTTCTATGGTGAGTTTCTACATTTTCCTTCATTTGATACAATCACGTAAACTCTTAAGATAAATCAGCTGTGCTGGATAATGGTTGCGAATAATCAATAATCTTGTGCAGCTGTTATTTATCCCTCCTTACTTCAACTTGAAAGAGGTGTTACGGATTCAGAAGACAAAAAGCAAAAAGCAGTATGCTCGGAGAGATACAGGAGAAGAGATGATGACGATTACAGACAATCTTCTGACTCGGACATTGAAAGGGAAGATGAATGTGGAATCTGCATGGAAATGAACAGCAAAATTGTCCTTCCCAAATGCAATCACGCCCTGTGCTTGAAATGCTATCATGAATGGTATGTTACATGTGCAGTTTGTGTGAGTTAGAATCTTCCTGTTAAGTTTAAATAATATATTTTATAGTCAGTTCTCGAGTATGGAGCGGCTGGTAAATTTGTGCTACTTTCTAAGAACATTAATCTTCCATCCTATGCCACCCCACAGTTGAAGTTAAAAAATTCCATCAGGGAAAGGAAGACATTGTCACTGATGGAGAAATTAGATAGTCATAAGAAATTTGAGTATCTCTGCATAGGAGAAAACTATTACAGGTGTACTCACCCCCCCCCCCCCCCCCAACCGCGATATGTATATATAAATGCTTATATAACAGCCACCAAGTGCTTCTTGGTGCGAAAGTCCTGTGGGTGGTCCCGCTTTTTGGTAGTCTAGGGCTCTAGACGGCTAAGGCAGGTGCAATTTAATAGCTAGGTCTAGGTTGTTAAAGGGTTAGGTCAGGATTTATATTTTGTTTGCTTGGTAGCCACAGAATTTTAGGATATGAAAGTCTTCTTTTTCAAGCTGATTCTTTTGTACCTCAATTTTTGAAATACGGTATAGAGATGACATGCTTGGGCAATTTTGTGCTTCAGGCATGGTAGCAGTTTTCCTTCTGTGCGTAACGGCATAGTTGGGCATGAACATGGTAAAAGAGGACTACTTGAAGTGATATAGCCTTAAGATTAGGCTGGTCTACTTTGTGTGCTTATACACTGCTCTTTATTATTATCGTTTTTTATCACGTGGTGCCTGTGTTAAAAAGTGCTCTATCCTAAATTTTTACTGTCATTCAGTTTATTGAGTGAGAGTATTGTCAGTTTTGGGCTCTGCATCAAACTAGAGGTCATCTTCTTAACTATCTGTTTATGAGAAACATCTTGTTTCCTCTGTATGTTCCAATGTTGCAGTCAGAGTGGTTATGATTTTCCTGCTAACCGGTAACTCTGCGTTGTCTAAGAAGCTGGATTACTGCAATACTGAGTTTTAGTGTCTTATTTTGGACATAATGTTCCGAGCTATTTTACGACCCCGCACCCTGGGGCAGGGAGAATGTTACCTAATAAATTGGACCAAATGAAATATTGATGAATTAAAATGAAAAGAGGCAGACCTTCTAGTCTGGGGTTCTAACTGAATATAATTTCAGTGCCCCTTGTTAAGGAATGGAACAATTTTTTTGCCTTTGTTTTTGGATCTAAGTTCGCTTGCTTGCTGGTGACAAATTTTTTACAATGTCGAAATCCTGCAGTGACCTAGATATGCTGCTATTCCGCAGACTCCAAGGGGCTAATTTGCAAGAGTGCACACACATGTTGCTCCTGGAACTAGTTTCCTAGTCCTTGTAAATATGTTTCTTCCCACTTAATGAATGTTTAGAATTGTCAATGATAATTTGTAAAGATATCTCTAGAGTCTTAGGTTGTTGTCGTTTCATGCGGAACTGTTTCTCAGGAAAAGTGAGATAACAGGTTTCCCTGGTCCTGTAAGTATTAGAGGAGGCATAAAGTTTTTGCTGGATATAAGTTGCTCCACCATTCACTTATCTCGGAGTGGAGTAAATACGGTCCTGCTATATCATATTTTCTCTCTGCATTTCTGAAACCATGTCCTTCCATGTTCTCTTCTCACCCCCCCCCCCCCCCCCCCCTCTTTCTCCCCCTTCCTCTTTCTCTCTATTTGTCGAGAGTGGAGGAAACTTTTTCCATTCCTTCATTCTCAACCTGGATGATCTATTCTTAAGTGCTCACCTCTTAGTCTAAGTAGTATTGCCTTCCCAATGGGATTTTCCCATCCGATATTTTCCTTTTAAGTGGAGTTCGCATTTCAATCGGCCGGGTGCCTTTGAATATTCTTATTAATCTAGGAAAACCATTATCTCCTATGTTCTATTTTATGTGACACACTTTCCTTTTTAGTTTTTGGAACACTTTTGTATATTTAGAAACAATTCAATTTTAAACTTCCTATTTATATCTTTACTGACATGATTTTAAAGGCTCGGAAATGTCATGGAATGTTTAAATTCACAAGTTCACAAGTTTCAAAAGTCTTTTTCTCTTTTTAAACTTCTGTGTCCAGTAAAATAAATACCTTAACATGAAATGAAACAGGAGTACTATATACTGGCTGCTTCAACTAGGAATTTGTACTTTATTACTCTACAAAAAATGTACATTCAGCATTATATCTCCCTTCTATAGTGCTAGTATTGCTTGTCCAGTTACTTACGAATGATCTAATACAACACATTGCAGGCGTTCAAGGTCACAGTCATGCCCCTTCTGCCGCGATAGCCTTAAAAGGGTAAACTCCGGGGACCTGTGGGTATACATGGATAACAAAGACGTCGTGGACATGACAACGATAACAAGGGAGAACCTTAGAAGGCTATTCATGTATATAGAGAAGTTACCTTTGATCGTGCCGGATAATGTTTTTGACCACTATGATACTCATATAAGGTAGAGGAGCAATGCCCTAAGGACCAAGAAATTGGTTGCACTAGATTTAGAAATGCAGGTGGACTACTTTCCACCTTCTGAATTCGTAGAAGCCGACCGCATCAGTGTGGTGCAGGGGTTGAAGCTAAGTTAGATTAGCTTGAAAAAAAGGAGCTTTTTAATTGCATCTCCTAATTTGTACATTCTTGTACAGTTCCAGTTTACTTGTTGGAAGCACAGTACCCTTTTGTTGTTTGTTTCTAATCTTCAACTGTCATCAACACCAGCATTTGTTGTGGTTGAATTCTATTTTGCATTCGAAATATATAATATAGGATGTATTTAATTGCCAATTTATAATTTTTCCTTTTCTTGCAAGCATTTTGAAGGATATAGCTGTTACGTTTAACCCAAGGACAAGAGATGGCTCAGAAAATTAGAAAATATATTGGAACCAAATCAAGTAAGTTCGTTTTTTCAAATATTGGAACTAAATCAAACTAATTAAGTCGGGTTTTTATCGATTCAGTGTATGTTGGTTTTTGTCAGTTTTTTCAGTTATTTATAGATTTTTCCTTAAATATGAGATATATACTATCAAACACATATTCCGGCGAATACCTTTTCAGCATAACACTATCAAATCAATTGCTATTTGAGAAATCTATCATTTATCAAGATATATTGATGATAATTGAATCAAATAGTGATGAACAATTTGAGGACTCAACTAAAAATAAATTATTTTAATGTGAAATAAATTCTTGTACTTGGCAAAAGAAAACTACCAATCAAACAAGAATGAAATTTCACTCTTACTTATCAAAAAGAGTTTGGGCGAAATTGACATGAACTAACAAAGCTATTTTACATATATCTGTAATCCAATTGCTAGATAAGGGTGGCTCAAGGGGAGGCTAATAAAGCCTTTGCTCCTCAAAAATATTTTTAATTGTAGATTTACTATCTTATTTTCGCATAGATAATATTAAAGTTTATAGAAAAAAGAAGCAAAAAATACAAAATCCTTGTAAAAATGGAAAGAAAGACTATCTATTTTTTAACAATAAAAATATTTAGAACTTTGAATTAAAATACTCAATCTTCATATTGTTAAATAATTTTTTTTGCAATAAAATCCAAGGAAACGAATTATAAAAAGTGGCTAATATCTTATTAACTTGAATGTTCTTACCAATGTGAATATTAATATTATATTTTATAAGATAACACACTATAGATAAAAAGAAAGAAAGAAAAATAGAAACCAATATAATATTAATACTATATTTTACAAAATAACTATACTATAGACATTTAAGGTCCTTTGTTAAAATTTGGCTTTATGCCAGAGTATTATTAACATACATCTGTGGCTCGGCGCAAACAATGCCAACGATAAATGAAATAGGACCACAAATATCTTAAAACACCATTACTTGCCTATAGAAAAGAGTAATATCTGTTTTAACTTAATAAGAAATCATGCTTATTTTAGCATATTTATGTAGCGACCCACTAGCCAAAAATCACCTAAATCCTTTTTTTCTCCAGTAAACAATGTCTCTCATATCTATGCTCCAACTTTTTGCAGCTTAATTAGAATTTTTTGAAGAAAGAGTCAATTTTTAACCAACTCCATATATTTAAAATACTTTGATCTCTTCAGCACCTCTAACATAAGTTACATATTTAACAGCTTGTTTGGATGATTGTTACCCATTGTATTGTATCGTATTATTACTTTAAATACCATGTTTGTTTTGATTGTTACTTAAATTTTATTGTATCGTATCGTTAAATTCGTCACGTAACAATGAAATGTGCCACTTTATGTAACGACCGATTTGGTATGGTCGCGTCGTTACCTTGTCTTTTTCTCCAATCTCACCTTTCAATATTATTAAATAATTTTATTTTATCATTTACCCTACCTTTTTATATACCGTTTCATAATTTTTCTTTATAATATTGCAAGTTTATTCATCATATTACTGGTGTGTGATATCATAAAACGACAGCAAAACGACACAATTCGTCCAAATATTTTATTCATCAAACAATACATTACAGTACAATACAATACGATACGATACGATACATTATGAAACAACAAAGTACTGATCTCCGCAAGATAGGTTTGAAAAGAGAAATTTTATTCAGTAGAATATTACATGATGTACAAGACAGGTTTGAAAAGAAAAATTTTATTCTGTAGAATATTACATGAGGTCCCACTTTTCAAAGAGAGAAGAATGTGGGGCATTCCTGTGTGAACCAGCACAATTCTCTATTGTAAGCGTGAGCATCGGTCGGTTCGGTTCGGTTATGAATATTATCGGTTTAGTATATCGGTTATCGGTTTACAAATATGATAAATCGATAACCAAACCGATAAGATATTAGTTATCGATTATCGGTTAATCGGTTATCGATCATTATCGATTCGGTTATCGGTTTACCCGATAAGATAACTCAATCTAGAGTTAAGCAAAAAAGAGAAGAGTAAAACAGTTTTAAAACTCGTTTCTGGCCACAACTAAAACAGTTTTATAAAACAACTTTATATCGGTTCTGGACAGTGTGCTAATCTTCCTGCTAGCTTTGACTTAATCTGACCCCTGCAATACAGTTGTTGTATCACATGTCTTACTAATTGTGCTAAACCAGTTTTATATCGGCAACTCATATTCAACGTAAACAACAATACATTGAACAAAGAATCTACAACAAACATAATCAAACACTACATTGAACAAAGAATCTGCAACTAATATTCAACATAATGTTGCTGCTACAACTTTCCAGTTTCCAACACTACAAACATCAACATAATGTTGTTGCTAAGCCATAAAATTTGCAACTAATAATTCAACACTACAAACAGTTGTCCAATTGAAGAGTGAAGAGTCTGAACTCTAAAGAATGCGGCTGAGGCTAAGAAATAATAGGAAAGAATGAAGCCCTAGCATATCTGCATATGTATATACTTAAGGGTAAAGTAGTAATTTCGTTAATCCTTATTGGGTTATCGGTTAACCCAATAACAGAATTGCCAAACCGAGGCCCGAACCGATAACCCAATAGTGAAAAATTTTAAACCGTTACCGAACCGTTAACCCAATAACCCAATACCGATAATTCAATAAATAATTAACGGTTCGGGTTATCGGTTTTACCCGATATATGCCCAGCCCTACTCTCTTGTGTCTTCTCTTTTTTGAAACTATCTTCTTCCTTTTTTTTTTTTTTTTAATCTATCAGTTATATTGCTATACAAAAAACATAGATCTTATTTATTTTCTTCACAAAATTTTTCTCAGTTGATGTTTACAAGTAATCTGAATTTTGATATTCACCAGCTTGATCAAATAATAGCTTACTTTGATTAAGGATTAATTGTTGTTAGAAATCATTGACATAAAATTGGTCTAAAATTGAATCTGATGAGTGATGGATATATATTTTTTGTTTATAAGAGATGAAATAGCACATGAAAGAGGGGTTTGACGGAGAACTTTATTGGTATTTTGTGCTTTCAAATTGTTTTACTTTGTATGTGGGCCATTTTAATTTAAAAAGGTAAGAAGGGAGATCTCGATACAATTTTGACCAGTATGATTTTGTGGAAAATTTGGATATCTAAGGTTCATCAAATTTAAACAAAATGAAGGCTTTCTATAATATTCATAATTGGAAGTTGGAACATCTATTTGCGCTGTACATATTTACAGATAATTTTAGAGTTGAAATGTAATTGTATTTAAACTTGGTTGAGTCAAAAGTGCGAGTAAAAATAACATTTTGGAAAAACTAAATCTTCAGAACAAAAAAGGTGGGTCTAAAAAATAATCATATTAAAAGAGAACCGAATTATGTATGGAATAAGTTTCCTTTTAGACATATTTTATTTATTTATTTATTTATTTATTTTGACAAAAAAAGATAATATTATTTTAAAGATTGCTCCTGGAAAATATGTGCAGGCAAAAAGTCTGACTTTACTTTTTCAATTAACATCTCCAGAGGTCTCTTTAATACCAAATTGTTTAATTTCCTTTTCCTCTTTTTGCTTTCTACGAACAATTTTTTTTGATAATATTCTTTTTGGTCATTTTTCCTTCATTCTTTTCATTCAGCTTATATTTAAGAGAAATTTTCATAAAGCACTATCTTTTAGTGGTAATTAGTTATCTATAGATACCATGTATTTGATGTATTTAGACTACTGTGAATACAATAGGAAAAATAGGAGTGAATTATGGAAGTCCAGCTAATAAGTTGTTGTATTCAACTGTATTCAAGAGTTGTATCATTGAATACAGTAACGTATATTCCTTAAAAAAGGGACCTTTTAACTGATTTAAAACGGAAAGGAGATCAATCTAGCAAATAGTCTCCTAATATAACTCAACTAACACAATTATATCACCCATAATCTGTATTTCTCCCTTCATTAAAGATTTTCCATCCGAAAGTATTAAAAAACAGAGCAAATCGTGGATTCTCAATTCTCCCTTCTTTCTTTTCAGTTCCTTTGTTACAGTTCGTACAAAACAAATTTCAACCAAGAAAACTCGAGATTGATACAATTATATACAGAAATACGTTGAAATTCGATTTTGCATATGACTACATCAATGTACCTCTAAATCACATGAATTTTGTTCCATGGAGTTATTTTCTCCGTTAAATTTAGTTATGGATTTAAATTTACTTATGTCTGTGCAGATTCCTAAGGAAGTTGAACATTGAGACGGTCTCCATTGAGCTCAAGAACGGCACCGTTGTTCATGGAAGTATTACAGGTATCTCTTTTTTCCCTACCTCTCAGTCTCTCCATTGTGCGTTTTTTATTGATTATAATAATACATGTATTGTTGTGGAGCATTAGGCTAGTACAGAAGAATTGAATGTAAAATCAAATTGTATGTATATGTATTTAGCTGTATTTGTGAAAGGTTACTTGACCTTCATTGTTGTTCTTTTTTTATTTTTTATGTATTAATAATACATGTATTCTTGTGGAATACAATGGCTCTAACTGTTTTCTATTAAATGTATTTGTTGTATTAAAATGTATGCTTATAAGTATAGGTGTATTCAGACATGTTTAAATGTATAACAGTGTATATATTTGTGTTGTATACTACTCTCTCTCTCTCTCTCTCTCTCTCTCTATATATATATGTAATAAAATATTCAAATGTAGGTGGTGCCATCGACTGAATATTTGTATACGGTGAACGATGAAGGAAGGCATTACACAGTATGCCTCTTAGAGAGAAAATGCAGTTGTGGGCAGTTCCAAGTCTACGAATTACCGTGCCCACACACTTGGGCTGTCCTGAAGAGCAAGTTTCTAATGCCAGAAGATTATTGCTCTGATTATTACAAACCAAAGTCTGTTGTAATGACATTGAGGTGCCCGTGTATCCTTTGCCGGACCGGAAAGAATGGAATATACCAGCACATATAGCAGATGAAGTTGTATTACCACCCAAATGGAAAAGACCTCCGGGAAGACCAAAGAAGAAGCGTGATAGCCGTTCATTGAATTGCTGCAGAAGAAAAATCAACATTCGTGTAGCATATGTGGGCAGGAAGGACATAATAAGCGTACTTGTAGAAATGTTCCACGTATAAATTAGTTCACATTCTGACTTGTATTAATGCAAAACGATTTGTTATTGGAACCGATTTCTTTTCGAATATATTTTGGATACTTAGTTGGTGTATTAAATCTGAATTCGTAATTAAAATACGACTATTATATCTTCATTACATCTGAATATAGATGAATACAATCATTGAATACATATGATTACACTCGGTTATATACATAGGATATGATTGTATCATAGGAAATCAGAGATTGAATATGATTTCTGAATATTAAATACATGTATTCAAATATACCTGAATACATATTAATACAATCTGTTGTACACGTATAGATGTCTAAATATGTATAGTACAAAAGTCTAAATAGACTTGAATACATATGCATTTAAATGAATACAGATGAATAAAATCAGTTATATACATAAGACGTATTCAAAATACAATTGAATACATATTAATGCAATACATTATATAAGTATGAAGGTCTAAATACACCTGCTGAAAATATATGAACATACTCTGCTGAATACATATAAATAAAACTTAATGAATATAGATAAATACATCATGTTGAAATACATATCAATACAATATGGTAAATTATAATATAAATGCAACCTGTCGACTTGTTATGAATGCAATAACTTTGATAGAGAGTCATACAGTAAGTTGAATACTGACTGATACAATAAGTTGAATTCATATCAATACAACATGTTGCATACATATCAATACAAACTGTTGCAAACATACTTAAAAAACAACAGGTTGAAGCACAAAAACAATCAATACATCGATTGGATGCTTGAAATGATAGTATATAAACACTGTTGATACGGTCAAAAAATTAATTTTTTTTTGCTAAACTAACACCATCTTTACCAACATACTGTCCAAAAAAACAGTATTCACAAAAAAGTCCCATCGAAAACTACATTCACCTAAGACTACTCTAACATTATCTTAACCGACGTATCAGAATCAGTGATGTGCCTAAGAATCTTTGAAGGTGCTTCGCTCTCGCTTATGGCATCAGCGTCTATCTTCCGCATAGCATAGTCCCAAAGGAGGGCACCATATCTTTAACGGAGTAAATTGGCGTCAAATTTTGTTTGTGGAACCAAACCAGCGGTGCTCAAAAACTCTGCGTATGCGGTGACATGCACACCACAATCCCTGAAAGAATACATTAAAACAGTTACAAACAAGAATTTAAGAAA
>NW_017672188.1:0-914 GCF_001879085.1 Nicotiana attenuata
CTGTGTCGGACTTCTTTTAACAGTTTTTTGTTGCGAACTTTTATAGGTGTTCGTCTCGAACTCTTAAAGGCATCCGAATTTTTAACAGTTTTTCGTTGCGAACTTTTAAAGGTGTTCGTCTCGAACTCTTAAAGGCATCCGAATTTTTAATGGTTTTCGTTGCGAACTTTTAAAGGTGTTCGTCTCGAACTTTTAAAGGCATCCGAATTTTTTAACGGTTTTCGTTGCAAACTTTTAAAGGTGTTTGTCTCGAACTTTTAAAGGCATCCAAATTTTTAACGGTTTTTCGTTGCGAACTTTTAAAGGTGTTCGTCTCGAACTTTTAAAGGCATCCGAATTTTTAAAGGTTCTCATGGCAAACTTTTAAAAGGTGTTCATCTCGAACTTTTAAAGGCATCCGAATTTTTAAAGGTGTTCATCTCGAATTTTAAAGGCATTCGGATTTTTAAGGTTTTCGTTCTGATCTTTTAAAAGGCGCGTGTCTTGAACTTTTAAAGGTGCTCAAGACAAATTTTAAAGGGTCCCTGCTACCGACTTTTAAGGATTTCTTCCACAAGCTTTAAGGATCTTTGCACGGACTTTTATGGGTCTTTGTTGCAAATTTTAAAGGTATCTGTCGTGAACTTTTAAAGGTCTCCACCGCGAGCATTTAAAGGTCTTCACCGCGAACTTTTAAAGGTCTTGACCACGAGCTTTTAAGGATCTTTGCACGAACTTTTATGGGTCTTCCCTGCAAATTTTAAAGGTATTCGTTGCGAACTTTTAAAGATCTTCACTGCGAGCTTTTAAAGGTCTCCACTGCGAGCTTTTAAAGGTCTTGACCGCGAACTTTTAATGGTCTTGACCGCGAACTTTTGAGGATCTTCGCTCGAACTTTTATGGGTATTTCCCGCAAATTTTAAAGGTATTCGTTG
>NW_017672188.1:4053-6633 GCF_001879085.1 Nicotiana attenuata
GCTTGGGGATTGGATGTTGTTGGACCACTGCCAAAGTCCTCTGGTGGGCACCTATACATCTTGGCTGCAACTGACTACTTCTCAAAATGGGCCGAAGCTGTTGCTCTTTAGGAAGTAAAGAGGAAAATGTTGCAAGTTTCATCCGGGTAAACATTATTTATCGCTTTGGCATTCCTCGTTACATAATAACGGATAATGGAAAGCCATTCGATAATAGGTTGATGAACAAGATTTGTGATCTCTTTGGCTTCAAGCAACGTAACTCTTCGATGTACAATGCTGCCGCCAATGGTCTAGCCGAGGCATTCAACAAGACTCTATGCAACATGTTAAAGAAAGTTTTCTCCAAATCCAAACGAGATTGGAATGACCGTATGGAAGAAGCTCTATGGGCATATAGGACGACTCACCGCACGCCAACACAGGCGACTCCTTATTCACTCGTTTATGGAGTCGAAGTCGTCTTGCCACTTGAGCGTCAAATACCTTCGTTACGACTGGCTATTCAAGAAGGGATCACTGATGAAGAAAATGCTCGACTTCGATTAGCAAAGTTGGAAGCTCTCGATGAAAAGAGATTGGAAGCTCAACAGAGTCTTGAATGTTATCAAGCTCGATTATCTCGCGCCTTCAATAAAAGAGTTCGCCCGAGATCCTTTCAAGTAGGAGATCAAGTCCTTGCCGTACGAAGACCCATAATTACTTCCCATAAACCTGTAGGGAAGTTCACTTCAAAATGGGATGGGCCATATGTCATACAAGAAGCTTATTCAAGTGGGGCTTACAAGCTGGTTGATATAGATGGTATGAGAATCGGCCCTATCAATGGCAAGTTTTTGAAGAAGTATTATCCATGAAGTTGCAAGTCATGACGCTCCTTGACGCACGAGCCTAAACTGCATGTTGCTACACTCCTGGTCCGCAAGAGTATAAACTGTGTACGGCCCAAAAAAAAGCAAAAAAAAAAAAGTCCGCTAGGTTGAAAATCTCGAAAGAGGCGGCCTAGGCAAAAGTTAGGACGTAAAAAAAAAAATAGTCTACTCAGTCTGAACTACGGTATGACTTGATCCTCTTCACCGAGGTACGTAGGCAGCTTAGAGTTTCATTCTGAGTTCAGTCGCATAAGTTCAAAAGATACATATTGCCCCAATTGTTGTCCGAGTGAAGTATGGAGGAATGCAAAATCAAGCTGAAACGCCATCCTCTTGTTGAACTTTGATCTCATTTGATTTAAAGGGGGCAACCCTCCATGGTAAAGTGATATCTTCAATGGGCCGATTTTAGGAGGATGTCAAGTATTTGCATTGAAGTCCAGGGATTCTTTGTGCCTCCAGGTTCGCCAAACCTTCAAGTTTGTTGGTCTCCAAGTCCGCCCTATGCCTTAAAAATAAGAAGGGGATGTCTGTGTCGGACTTCTTTTAACAGTTTTTTGTTGCGAACTTTTAAAGGTGTTCGTCTCGAACTCTTAAAGGCATCCGAACTTTTAACAGTTTTTCGTCGCGAACTTTTAAAGGTGTTCTTCTCGAACTTTTAAAGGCATCCGAATTTTTTAACGGTTTTCGTTGCGAACTTTTAAAGGTGTTCGTCTCGAACTTTTAAAAGCATCCGAATTTTTAAAGGTTCTCGTGGCAAACTTTTAGAAGGTGTTCATCTCGAACTTTTAAAGGTGTTCGTCTCGAACTTTTAAAGGCATCCGAATTTTTAAAGGTACTCGTGGCAAACTTTTGGAAGGTGTTCATCTCGAACTTTTAAAGGCATCCGAATTTTTAAGGTGTTCATCTCGAATTTTAAAGGCATTCGGATTTTTAAGGTTTTTGTTCTGAGCTTTTAAAAGGCGCGTGTCTTGAACTTTTAAAGGTGCTCGAGGCAAATTTTAAAGGGTCCCCGCTGCCGACTTATAAGGATTTCTACCACGAACTTTTAAGGATCTTTGCACGAACTTTTATGGGTCTTCCCCGCAAATTTTAAAGGTATTCGTCGCAAACTTTTAAAGATCTTCACTGCGAGCTTTTAAAGGTCTCCACTGCGAGCTTTTAAAGGTCTTCACCGCGAACTTTTAATGATCTTGACCGCGAACTTTTGAGGATCTTCGCACGAACTTTTATGGGTCTTCCCGCAAATTTTAAAGGTATTCGTTTGCGAACTTTTAAAGATCTTCACTGCGAGCCTTTAAAGGTCTCCATCGCGAGCTTTTAAATATTTTCACCACGAACTTTTAAGATCTTGACCACGAGCTTTTAAGGGTCTTCGCACGAACTTTTATGGGTCTTCCCCGCAAATTTTAAAGGTATTCGTCGCGAACTTTTAAAGGTCTTCACTGCGAGCTTTTAAAAGTCTCCACCGCGAGATTTTAAAGATATTCACCGCGAACTTTTAAAGGCCTTCACCGCAAATTTTAAAGATCTTCGTTACGAACTTTTAAAGACCTTCATCTCGAACTTTTTCGTTTGACGAAGTTACTCCTACAAAAAAAAAGACAACATATAAAACAAGGAAGAAAACACAAGAGAAGAAGAATACCTTCGTGTTAATGCTTTCAAATCGTGAAAGGTAGACTCGATGTGGGCTGCAAACACAGCA
>NW_017672188.1:12483-26934 GCF_001879085.1 Nicotiana attenuata
CTTACTTTTCGCATTTATTTTTTCTTGAACTACGTGATGATTTGATTCACGCTGCGTCGTGATACGTAGGCAATCCTCATCGGATCAGGTCATAATTTTGTAAATAGTTCCAATAAGAAAAGAAAATGAAAAGAAACAAAATGATGATGGAAATAAGAGAAAAAAGGGCAAGAGAAGAAAAAAAAAGAAAAACAAAAAGAGAGATGGAAAAGGAAGAGTGAAAGTGGAAGAGAAAATGGAGAAAATAAGTAAAGCCGGGATGAAGCATGCAACTGTTGCAAAACATGTAGAAATACAATTAACTGTATAGGTGCATCATACCCCAACGTGCGATTATCTATCTATTATTTGTTTCAAACTAACCGTTTGCTGCTGTTACTTCTCAGTCCAGGTTTTTATAGAACAGTGGTTGGTTTTTGTGGTTACCTGGCTTCGCACCCATACTTTACTAGATCAAAGGGGAGTATCGGAATGTCTTCAGAAATGACTCTGCCAACAATTCCCATCACGGACGATAGCCCAATCTCAGACATCCCGACCTCAGAATCGGCAGCTGCCGAAGAGAACAGGATCCTGCGTCTTCGGGTTATGGAAATATGGGACGCTTGGGCAAATGGAAGAGAACCACCAAGCGCAATCCCGGGATTCCCCGAACTTTTTCCTATAGCAAGTGGTACCTTCATTGTTCCGATCACTCACCCAAATACACCACTAGGACACCCGACTATCTCAGCTCATTTTGTGGCAACACCTTCTGAGGTTCGCCCCCAGGTGTTGATGTCCGGTGCAGCTTCAAATATCTTCACCGCTCCCCCATGCTCGGCCACAGCACAGCCTACTCTGCCTAAGCCCAGTTTTGACCCCTCAGCGTTCACCTTCCAAACACCAACCTTCCAAATGGAACCTCCTCAGTTTCCCACTTATAATTATTCTCAGCCGCCCCAATTTGAGTTCACTGCAGGACAAGAAAAGACTACCAAAACTCCTGAGCAAGAAAAAATTGCGAGAAAGATCAGGAGTATGGAACAAAGCCTCAAGAACATACAAGACTTAAGTGGGCAGAAAAGTGTGTCTTATTCCGATTTATGCATGTTCCCTCATGTGCACCCCAAAATTTAAAAAGTACGATGGGCACGGTGACCCTATTGCTCATCTCAAGAAATATTGCAATCAGCTGCGAGGAGCCGGAGAAAGGGAAGAACTACTCATGGCCTATTTCGGAGAAAGTCTGGTTGGCATCGCCTCTGAGTGGTACATGGACCAAGACATATCCCGCTGGCACATCTGGGATGATCTTGCTAGAGATTTTGTTAGGCAGTTCCAGTATAACATTGATATTGCTCCAGATAGGAACTCATTGACAAACCTGAAGAAAAAATCCTCGGAAAGCTTCCGAGAGTATGCAGTTAAATGGCATGAGTAGGCCTCTAGGGTAAAGCCTCCAATGGATGAGGTCGAAATGGTCACAGTTTTCCTCCAAGCTCAGGAAGCCGACTACTTCCAAAATATGTTGTCTACTATGGGAAAACCGTTCGCTGAAGCCATCAAAATCGGCGAAATGATTGAAAATGGATTGAAAACGGGTCGAATTCTAAGCCAATCCGCTATCAGAGCTACCTCCCAAGCCATTCAGGGTGGGTCTGGAGGAGTAGCAAAGGGAAAGAAAAAGGAAGAAACATCCATGGCAGCATCGGGTGCAAGAAAACATTGTACTCCCAGATCCTTTCTCCTAGAAAGAACCCCGCAGCACTATTACCCCCACCAAGACGTGGCCTATGCTCCTCAGCCATACACGGTCATGAACGCTCAACCTTATGTCCGGCCACAACAACAAGCCAACCGGAACCAAGCTCCATTTCATAGAAACGAGCCTCCTTACCAAGCCCACTACAATCCCCGACCTCCACAAAATAACTTCTGTGCTCGGGAGCCGCCAACGAAAACAAATTTCACACCAATTGGCGAGTCCTATTCTAGCCTGTTCCCAAAATTGGTCCAAATAGGTTTGTTGCAGCCCGTACCCCCAAATAGGCAAAACCCAGAATCACCTTCTTACCAACGTGGTACCTGATGCGCTTATCACTCAGGAGCCGAGGGGCATGATATAGAAAATTGTTGGACTTTGAAGAGAGCCGTGGAAGATTTGATAGAACAAAGGAAGATAGTGCTGAGGGATGAAGATATTCCCAACATAACCAACAACCCACTTCCAGCCCACAACAACGGGCTGGTAATCGGAAAGATTTGTGAGGACAAGGAATTTGACCCAGTGTTGAAGCCCATCATTTCCATTGCGGATGTGGAAAGGAAACCAAAAGCTGCCCCGAAGCAAGACAAAGGGGAGAAAAAGAACAAAACCACCCCTCCAAAGTCGGAGAAGAAGATTGAAGTTGAAACTAGGGCAACGCCTCCCAAAGATGTTGTTCTCTATGTCCCTCGAGGCCGCAAAGAAAAGCAGATGACTTTAAGTCCTCCCAGGAGATTCCAGCTGAACAAGACAGCCCAAATGTATGTGCCCAAGGGAGATTATGTGATGCGGGGGCCAATTAATCCACCAAGGCTGAGTGAGCCCGTGGTTATTGGCCGCACGCCACAGAAGCCTATGACAGATCCTGCCGTTGTGCCCTGGAATTACAACAAATCAATGGTGACCTATAAGGGCAAAGAAATCTCAGGAGAAGTTCAAGAAAATAACCCAGCTGAAAAGTATTTCAATTTGGAAGAGGTGAACTATGCCACTAGAAAGCGCTTCCCATCTAAGAAGCCCGTAAGTGCCGAAGAAGCAGAAGCATTCTTTCAAAAGATGAAAATGGCGGATTATGAGGTGATCGACCAGCTTCGAAAATCTCCCGAACAAGTCTCCTTATTATCTCTGTTGATGAGCTCCACCGAACATCAGAAGGTATTGACCAAAACCCTTAACGAAGCCTATGTGCCTCTCGAGACTTCTGTAGAGCAGTTGGAAAGAATGGCAGAAAGATTTTTCGCAATCAACCAGATCTCCTTCAGCAAAAATGACTTGCCCCCAAAAGGGAATGCACATAACAAAGCCATGCACCTAACAGTCAAATGTGAAGGGTACTACGTGAAGAGGGTTATGGTGGACGGAGGTTCTGGGGTAGACATCTGCCTACTCTCAACTTTACAGCGCATGGAAATAGGGACCGAAAGAATCCGACCCAACAATGTCTGCGTACGAGCCTTCGATGGTATAAAAAGGGACACGATTGGAAAGATCGATCTAATTCTGACCATCGGCCCAGTAGATTTTGAAGTAACCTTCCAGGTTCTACACATGGGCACATCCTACAACTTTCTTTTGGGGAGGCCATGGATCCATGCAGTGGGGGTTGTACCCTCTACTCTTCATTAGATGGTAAAGTTCGAGCATAAGGATCAAGAGATCGTGGTCCACGGGGAAGATAAGCAATCAATTTATTGGGGCCCATCAGTCCCATGTCTGGAAGCAAGAGAGGGGAGTGAGAACATAGTTTACCAGGCCTTTGAAGTTGTGGTGGCAGACCAGTACGAAGAGGGAAACCCTTGTCCCCAACCCTTCCTTTCCAATACATCAATCATGGTGGCCAAAGAAATGATCCGACATGGCTTCAAACCGGGGAAGGGACTTGGGAAATCCTTGCAAGGGATAGCTGAACCAGTTACCCTGCCTGCCATTCAGAAGTTCTTCGGGGTAGGCTTCCGACCTACTTCAGATGATACAAAATGGGTAGACGACAGAAAGAATGACTGATGGGTTTTGCCTCAACCGCTGCCACATCTGTACGAAACATTTGTCAAGCCAAAATACAATGAAGAAGAGGAGGATGAGGCTTTTACGGCCGAAGAGATTGAAGAGATCTGTAGGGCAATGAGGAAGATATTATATAAAGCCCACATGGTCCAGACAGGGGAGGGCTCAAGCACCACTGAGGTGCTGTATATGGGACCTAACGCCAAGTTGCAGAATTGGAAGGCTACGCCATTCCCAATCAGGCAGGAGTCCCGGTAGACCTGTCCTGCCACTTTTTCTGCATCGCGAGTTATTCCAGGGTGTAACTCGGATGTTTTCTTTAGTTTCTTGTCTTTAATTTCCAAATGTAAACCCTGTTATCTTCAAATTCCAGGAAATGAAATCAATATTTCATCGTTCATCTTTCTTTATTCTTTCTGATTTTGCTATTTTTCTCTTTTATTTCTTCTTTCAGTTCTAATAATGCGGCTTTAAATAACATGACATGCTTGCGGACTTCATGCCCACATCCAAACACGCTGTCTAATTGTGAAATAATGAACCAAGAACCGGAATACGATGAAGAAGAGGCTTTTAGGGAAATAAATCGAGAATTGGAACAATTTGAGAGTAAACCTAAGCCGAACTTAAATGATGCTGAACCGGTTAAGTTGGGAAGTTCTGAAGAAATCAGGGAAACCAAGATAAGCATTCACACGGATGGAAAAACACGGGATGCATTAATCTAACTTCTGTTTGAGTTCAAAGATGTGTTTGCTTGGTCATATGATGACATGCCGGGACTAAGTGTCGATTTGGTGGTTCATAAGTTGCCGACTTACTCCGACTATCCCCCTGGCCAGCAAAAGCAAAGAAAGTTTAAAATTGATATCGTGACAAGATCAAAGAAGAAGTCACAAAACAGTTGAAAGCAGGGGTGATCCGAGTGGTCCGGTACACCACATGGCTAGCCAATGTAGTTTCAGTACCGAAGAAAGACGGAAAGACCTGTGTGCATTACAGAGATTTAAACAAGGCAAGTCCCAAAGATAATTTCCCTTTGCCCAACATCCACATCCTTGTTGATAACTGCGCCAAGCATGAGATACAGTCCTTCGTGGACTGTTACGCAGGATATCACTAGGTGTTGATGGATGAAGAAGATGTTGAAAAGACAGCTTTTACCATACCTTGGGGTACATACTGTTACAGAGTCATGCCGTTTGGTTTGAAGAATACTGGGGCAACTTACATGAGGGCCATGACCGCCATTTTCCATGATATGATGCATCAAGAGATAGAGGTGTATGTGGATGACGTAATCATCAAGTCCAAAACCCAGAATGATCATGTTCGAGACTTGAGAAAATTTTTTGAGCGGTTGCGCAAATATGATTTGAAGCTGAACCCAGCCAAATGTGCATTTAGAGTCCCATCGGGCAAACTTTTGAGCTTTATAGTCAGCCGGAGAGGTATCGAGTTAGATCTAACAAAAATAAAATCTATCCGGGATTTGCCTCCTCCGAGAACCAAGAAAGATGTGATGGGCTTGTTGGGCAGGCTAAACTATATTAGCCGGTTCATTGCTCAATTGACATCCACATGTGAGCCCATATTCAAATTGCTGAAGAAAGATGCGGCAATCAAGTGGACCGATGAATGTCAAGAAGCTTTTGATAAGATGAAGGAATATCTGTCAAATCCGCCAGTCTTGGTCCCACCAGAGCCAGGGAGGCCTCTTTTCTTGTACCTGACAGTCTTGGAAAATTCTTTCGGCTGTGTCCTCGGGCAACATGATATAACTGGGAAGAAAGAACAAGCGATCTACTATCTGAGCAAGAAGTTTACCAGCTATGAAGCTAAGTATACTCTGCTGGAAAGAACTTGTTGTGCCTTAACTTGGGTAGCTCGAAGTTGAGACATTATCTGCAAGCCTACACCACTTACCTTATTACCAGGTTGGATCCTTTGAAATACATATTCCAGAAACCAATGCCCACGGGAAGATTAGCAAAGTGGCAGATCCTGCTCACGGAATTGGACATAGTCTACGTCACTCACACGGCAAGATCATTTGGCTGAAAATCCCGTTGATGAAGAATACCAACCTTTGAACACTTACTTCCCAGACGAAGAGGTAAACTCAGTTGAGGCAATATCCAAAGACACCAATGCCTGGAAAATGTTCTTCGATGGAGCGGTAAACGCAAAAGGTGTTGGAATTGGGGCAATCTTGATTTCACCTACCGGTCAACATTACCCAGCCACAGCTCGGATCCGGTTTTTTCTGCACAAACAACACTGCTGAATATGAAGCCTGCATTATGGGTATGAACATGGAGATCGACCAAGATGTCGAAGAGTTGTTGATTATGGGAGACTCAGATCTGATTATCCGGCAAGCCCAAGGAGAATGGGAAACTCGAGATGTTGAACTTATTCCCTATCGGCAGCATGTGGAAGATCTTAGCAAGCGGTTCAAGTCAATAGAGTGCAGGTACATCCCTCGTTGTCACAATGAACTAGCTGATGCACTCGCCACTCTGGCCTCGATGTTGCCCTACCCAGGCAACGCCCACATTGATTCCTTGGAAATCCAAATCAGGGAAAGGCACGGTTATTGTAATACGGTTGAGGCAGAACCAAACACCCAGCCATGGTACCATGACATCAAAAGGTTTCTAAAAACACAAGAATACCCCGAGCAAGCCAGTGGAGACCAAAAAAGAACCATCAGACGGCATGCAAGTGTTTTCTTCTTAAGCGGTGATGTCTTGTACAAAAGGACCCAGGATCTCAACTTGTTAAGATGTGTTGACGCTGAAGAGGCCGGAAGGATCATGCATGAAGTACACACAGGAGTGTGCGGACCCCACATGAACAGGTATGTTTTAGCAAAGAAAATCCTTTGAGCGGGTTATTACTAGATCACCATGGAAAAGGACTGCTTCAGCTTTGTTCGGAAGTGCCATCAGTGTCAGGTGCACAATGATTTGATTCATGCACCTCTGACAGAACTACATCCCATGTCAGCACCATGGCCATTTGTCGCTTGGAGGATGGACGTCATTGGGCCGATCGAGCCGAAAGCCTCAAATGGGCAGAGATTCATATTGGTTGCCATTTACTACTTCACGAAGTGGGTTGAAGCCATCACTCTCAAATCAATCACTAAGAAAGCTGTGGTAGATTTTGTGCACTCCAATCTTATCTGCCATTTTGGCATTCCTGCAACTATTATCACAGATAATGCTGCAAACTTGAATAGTCATTTGATGGGAGAGGTGTGCGAACAATTCAAAATAAAGTATAGGAACTCTACTCCCTATCGGCCCAAAGCCAATGGTGCCGTTGAAGCAGCAAACAAGAACATCAAGAAGATTTTGAGAAAGATGATTCAGAGCTCCAGGCAATGGCATGAAAAGTTGCCTTTCGCATTATTGGGATATCGCACCACAGTGCGAACATCGGTAGGAGCAACCCCATATCATTTGGTCTATGGATTGAGGCCGTAATACCTACGGAAGTGGAAATCCCTTCTCTCCGGATCATCGTTGAAGCCAAGATTGAGGACAGTGAGTGGGTCAAGACTCGTCTGGAATAGCTAACCTTAATTGATGAAAAGCGGATGGCTGCGGTCTGCCACGGGCAGTTGTACCAACAAAGAATGGCCCGTGCTTATAACAAGAAAGTGCAGCCCAGGAATTTTGAAGTGGGACAACTTGTGTTAAGGCGCATTCTTCCTCATCACCAGGAAGCAAAAGGAAAATTTGCTCCTAATTAGAAGGGCCCATACATCATCAGAAAGATATTGCCGAGAGGAGCATCGTATCTGGGCGATATCGAAGGAAATGATCCCGAAGCAGCTGTGAATGCGGATGCAGTAAAAAGGTACTATGTTTAGGCTTTCTGCAGCAATGACTTTGTTCAATTGGGATGACGAAGGCTTTCATTCTTGCTATCCAAACACAATCCATCTTTCGCAAACCCTTTGAGCCGGTTACTCTTCCTTGATTACCCTCTTCGGAACCCGAAAGAAAAAAAAATGAAAAGATGAATGAAAAAATGATGAAAAAAAAGGAAAAATCAAAAACATCAAAAAAACAAACAAAATCAAAGATTCCTGAACTACGTTTGACTTGATTCCGAAAGGATACGTAGGCAGCCTCTCTCTGGGGTTCAGTCACACCAGGACAAAAATCCCAATTCCCCCAAAAAGTGAAACTGGGGCAGATGATATAATGGCTCGGCAAAGAACCCACCAGAACGGTTCTGAAGTTGTAATTCCATCCAGATTCTTATTACCCAAACCTTTTCCAAGTCCTTCTGATCAATTGGCAAAGGCGTTGGAATCGGAAAACACCATTGTGGGAATTTGATACAATCAAACTGAGAGAAATAAAATGAGAGAGTCTTATTGGTGAAAACCTGCGGGCGCCATAAGGCGACGGTGAGCAGAGAAATTGAAAATGAGAGAGCCCGTTTAGTGAAAACTTGTAAAGAGCACCATCGGGCAACGGTGAGAAGAGAAATGAGAGAGGTCGATTGGTGAAAACCCATAAAGGGCGCCGTCGGTCGAAAAGAAGACATTTCCACCACTAAAAGGGTCCTGGCAAGATTCCCTGATTTTGAAACACGGATCAATGAGTTTATGAGACGTTGGGAAAGTTTGTGTGGGTCGGGCATCCAGTCCAAGAAGCATGTCATGTCTATTTGAAGCCTGCATGCACCCCAGATAAGTCCTTCCTTCTCCCCGAAAGGGACACTTCTCTTTAAATTCATTTCCTTGCCTTTTATTTACTTTTTCCTTGAATCCCTTTCGGTCTAATTCTGTTCCCGAAACTAATACGAAGAAAAGGTGGCAAGACTGGCTTTACAGGGCTTTGCCTAGCAAAAGCCAAAGAAAAGTACCCAGCCTCAGCGGGTGCTTCAAGCCGATCCCGACTGGCCATTATGTTTGATGCTCTGAAAGCAAAGTTATTGAAAAAAAAAAGAAAGTCAAGGACAAAAGTCCTAAAGGCAGAATAAAGTGAAATGGTTAAAGCCCCACGCGGGTAAGTCGCCATGAAATTCTGAAAGTTGAGCTATTCGGTTTGGGAGAGAGATCAATCTTTAAAACCAGCAAGCAGCAGAGGTTCTCAACAGAAGTTGGGTCGAGATCAAGCAATTGGGACGATCAAGGCCACAAAACCAACCACCATTCCAAACTAACAATTGTTCTTTGTTTAAAAATTTGAAACGGGTGCAATTCAAGCAACCGTGCAAGAAGCAGGTGCAACCAAAAGGGAAAGGAAATGCGCAAATGCTGAAACAACTTTACAGCAAGGAACCGACCAAAAAGGAAGTTCCTCCAAATTCTTTCCTGCATTTTCTACTGAAAAATGAAATGAAGAATGACAATAATAAAAAAAAAAAAAAGAGGAAGAAAGAGTTTAAAATCATGGTAGCATAGGGCCTCCAATCTCTAGCTGCATCCTTTCCAACATAGGGTCCTATTCCCTAATCACCACCAGCATAACCTGGTAGTCTTTTCCATTGTAGTGTTCTATTCCCTAGTTGATCCCCGGCATAACCCGTGGACCTCCCCGGCATAACCCGAGGACCTTTTCCTCTCGCTCCCTGGCATAACCCAAGGACCTTTTTTCTTCTATCCCGGCATAACCCGTGGACCTCCCTGGCATAACCCAAGGACCCTTTTTCTTTTATCTCGGCATAACCCGTGGATCTACCTGGCATAACCCAAGGACCTTTTTCTTTTACCCCGGCATAACCCGTGGACCTTGATAAGTTAGGATTTTACCATGATTATACCCCTTACTTACTATTGCTTTTGTTACAAATTGCCACAAAATAGTCCCAAACGACTTACTAGTTGCGCTTAATTGCAGGTTTGAGCGAAAAGATGACAAATGTCAAGATCAGCTCAAAACGGAGTGAAACTTGCCAAGTGTCAAAGACCAAGTGAAGTGAGGGACAGGAAGACCTAGCGCGGACCGCACTAAAATGCCACACGGACGCGCTAGGAGATTCAGAGAGTGGCTAACTCAAAGGTGACCCACGCGGCCACGTCCCATTTATACGCGGTCCGCGCCAGTATAGTTCAGAAACCCACAATTGCAAGACAAAGTCCCACGCGGCCGCACTACATTTCTGTGCGGTCCGCGTGGATGAGATTCAGAGAGTTGGAGTTTTGGCCAAATATAGACACGCGGTCGCGCTGCATTTCTGTGCGGTCCGCGCCAGTTTCCCACCGCGGCTGCGCTATATTTCTGCGCGGTCCACGGTCCCAACTTCAGAGAACAGAGTTCAAGAGTCCAAGAGCCAACGCGGTCGCGCTCCCTTTTTGCGTGGTCCGCGCTGACCCCGCAGGGGCATTTTTGTCCAGATTTTCTAGCTCGGTATAAATAGATCTTTTTAACATTTTTAGGTCATGTTTTTAGCTGCTGAACAAGGGATGCGTTCGTGAGACGTGATTTGTAGCCTATTTTGGCATTTTTGCTCTTGAATATCACAGATTTTAAGTAGTAATCAATTATCATGTTCATTTCATCTTTTATTTCTACTGTTTCTTCTTTAGTTATGTCTAGATAAACTCATTAGTTAGGGTTGTGGCTCAACCCTAGTGTGGGTAATTGATGGGTGTTGCCATCTATAGTTAGGATGATATTGGGTGTTTGCTATTTGGGTTAATTTTAGTTTTAATTTAGAATTGGTGGTTGCAAACACTGATTTTAGCTTTGTGGGTTTAACTCTTCTTGAGAAAGAGAGTCCATGACCCCAAAATTGACCCAACAAGGAATTGGGATGGACCCATGAGGAATGGTAGTCCCAATTAACGGGTTAAATCTCGAGAGAGTAATCACGCTACTTGAACCCTAGTTGCTTGGTCTAATTGGCCTACCCAATTGGTCTCGAGAGAGTCAATTGGGCAAAATCACTCTCTCTACCGAGAGGTGTGAGAGTGTGTACAATTGTGCAACGGTTATAGCATAAGCCCCAAGTATATCATCTTATCCTTAGTATCATCTACTCGTTGGTTAACCACCTAGGTAACGCCACGACCCTAGTCCCTTTCTCTATATTAATTACAACTTAGAAATATCTCCATAGCATAATTTAGCTTCATCTATTAGTCTTAAAGTAGAAGATATAAAAATCAAAACCAAAAATGTTAGAAGTGATATTAGAAGCACAACCGCAACTCTAGGCTAGACCGATATTATAACTCCTTTACTAGCTCCTTGTGGAATTTCGACCCCGATCCACTATTCGGGTATTAGTTATTGCTACCCACTCTTCCTACCATTGTGTAGTGTTGAGACGGTCGCGATCAACTTTTTGGCGTCGTTGCCGAAGAGCTTACGGTGTTAACTATCGGTTTAGTTAGTTTTGTGTTTTGCTTCTCTTTCCTTCTTGTTTACTAATTTTGTTTGTGTCAATCATTCAGGTACTATGGCTCTCAATGTAAATGACCCTCTTGGCAACGTGAACGCGGGGGAGGAGGTAGAGGATCTTGAGCCCGAAGAGGTTATACCACCTCAAGTTCCACGTAGAGGCCGTCCGGCCAACGCAAATGACAACAATCCTATTCCAGACCCTCCTCCGCAACCGCCAAGAGCAGTCCCAAGAGTTCTTCCAAATCAAGGGTACGCGAGTGCCATTGTTCCTCCCCGAATCCGGGCGGGGAACTTTCAAATCACAAATGTTATGTTGACCTTGCTCGAGCAAAGGGGATATTTTACGGGCGCCTCCGAACAAAATGCATACAAGCACTTGAAGGGGTTCGTAGATACTTGCCTGGGCAGCAAGCAAACAAACGTGTCAGAGGATGCGTTGAGATTGAGGCTTTTCCTGTTTTCTCTTCGGGGTAAAGCGTTGGACTAGTTAGAAAGGTTACCCAATCATTCTATCACCACATGGGATGAATTAGCGGACAAATTTATTGCCAAATTCTTTTCTCCAAGTCATATGGCAGCTCTTCGGGACGAGACTCTAGCTTTCAAGCAAATGCCAACGGAACCATTGCACGAGATCTGGGAGCGATATAGAACAATGGTGAAGGAGTGCCCTAACAACGACATGACTGAGGCGATGATCCAACAGACTTTCTATAGGGGCATCAACACCACGAATCAGTGCATTGTGAACCAATTGGCCGGTAGGAACTTTATGAAACTTTCTTACCAAAAGGCATGTGATGTACTTGATGAAATGGCCGACACCTCTTCGGCATGGCAAAGCCGAACGAATGTACCCCAAGGTGACCCCACGGTCATCCATTTGTACAAGGAGTTAAATGACCATGGCCAAGCTATTGCCGAACTTACAACAACAATGAATCAGTTGGCGAAGGCGCAATTGCAACAAGTACAAAATCCGCACCAAGTCAATGCAATGGAGAATGTTTCTATGCTAAAAAGGAGGCATAGAGGGCAACAACAACCTCAAGTAATGGTGAGAATTTGACAACAACAATGATGGTGGTGGTTATTCGAACGAGTGTTATGATGATCAAAGTGAGGAATGCCAATATGTCAATAACTACCAAGGAAATAGAGAAATCAAGGGAATCAACAATGGCGCCCCCAAGGCAATTGGGGCAATCAACAAGGTGGCGGAAATTGGAATAACAATAATCAACAACAAGGTGGTAACAATTGAAACAATAACAATCAGAACAACAATTGGGGTAATCAAGGTAATAACCAAGGCAATTGGAACGGGAACAACAACAATTGGAGCAACAACAACAGCATTCAAGGAGGGTGGAATAATGGTGGTAGGGGGCAAGGCTTGCAAAAGCCTCCCATGTTCTAACAACCAAACAATCCACCCCCTTTCAGTCGCAAGGGCCTAGTTCTTCCGGGAGTAATATGGGACGGATAGAGATGATGTTCGAGCAGATGATGAAAATGAACCAAGATTCTGACGCACAATTGGCTTCACATAACACATCTATCCCGAACCTAGAGGTGCAAATAGGACAAATTTCTCAAGCCTTACATACCCGACCTAAGGGTGCGCTACCAAGTGACACGGTAGTGAACCCGAAGGGGGGTAACAATCATGCGATGGCGGTTACAACTAGGAGTGGAAGAGGCGGTGATGTGCATGCCTCAGATGAGAATCCGGGTTGTAAATGATGAAGTTGAGTCGCATGATGATGATGTGCCTTTGAGTGTTGACAATGTGGTTGAACCAATAGTGACAAATGATTTGCGGATTGATATTGATGATGAGGCCGGGGTAGATACTCAAGATGTTGTGAACCCATCTAGGGAACACATTATTGATATACCCGAGCCGGCGGTGCCCACGGCTAAGGCACCCGTGCCTAGGCCACCCCCACCTTACCCGCAAAGATTAGCAAAGCAAAAAGGAGACAACCAGTTCAAAAAATTCATTGAAATGATGAAGAGTCTTACTATAAATGTGCTATTGGTGGAGGCCCTTGAACAAATGCCGGGGTACGCAAAATTTATGAAGCAGTTGGTAACCAAGAAGAGGTCGATGGAGTGTGAAACAATTAAAATGACGCACCAAGTGAGTTCGATTGTTCATTCTATGGCCCCAAAACTCGAGGATCCAGGTGCTTTCACTATCCCGTGCACTATTGGTAGTGCGGATTTTGCTAAAGCCCTATGTGACTTGGGGGCTAGTATCAACTTGATGCGATATTCCGTTTTCAAGACCTTGGGGATCGGTCAACCGAGACCAACTTCCATGAGACTTCAAATGGCGGACCGATCAATGAAGCATCCCTTGGGCATAATTGATGATGTTCTTGTTCGTGTTGATAAGTTCATATTGCCGGCGGATTTTGTGATACTAGATTGCGAAGTGGATTTTGAGGTGCCAATCATTCTTGGAAGACCTTTCCTAGCAACGGGGAAGGCATTGGTTGATGTGGAAGCAGGGGAGTTGACATTCCGTGTGGGTGATGAGAAGGTGGTATTTCATGTGTGCAAATCAATGAGAAAACCCAATAGCACGGAGGTGTGTTCATTTGTGGACATTGTCACGGCGGTGATAGTGGATGACACAAGTGCCTTGATTAATGTTGAAGATCCTCTTGAAGCCGTGCTTCTTAACATGGATATCAATGATGATGCCGGTAGAGTGGAGTGCGTGAATGAATTGCATGCAATGGGTTCATATTCATATGAGCCTAGGAAGCTATCTTTGGATCTTGAGAATCGCAAAACTCCGCCAACAAAGCCATCAATTGTGGAGCCACCGATGTTGGAGTTGAAACCACTTCCTCCACACCTCAGGTATGAATTCTTGGGCTTTAATTCTACTCTTCCAGTTATTCTTTCTTCTTACCTTAGTAACTTGCAGGTTGAGGCCACTGTGGAGGTGCTTCAAAAGCGAAAAAGGGCAATAGGATGGACTTTGGCGGACATTAGGGGAATAAGCCCTGCATTTTGCATGCATAAGATCATCTTGGAGGAGGATGCACGGCCATCTCTTGAACATCAAAGGAGACTCAACGAGGTGATGCAAGAAGTAGTAAAGAAAGAGGTTATCAAGTGGCTTGACGCCGATGTGGTTTACCCGATCTCGGATAGTTCATGGACCTCTCCGGTCCAATGTGTGCCAAAGAAGGGTGGAATGACGGTAGTGACCAATGCCAACAATGAGTTGATTCCTACTCGGACAGTTACGGGTTGGAGAGTGTGTATGGACTATAGAAAGCTGATAAGGTGACAAGTAAAGAT
>NW_017672188.1:27284-32873 GCF_001879085.1 Nicotiana attenuata
ACAAAATCTCAAGGCAAGGAATTGAAGTTGATAAGGAAAAAATAGAGGTTATCTCAAGGCTCCCTCCCCCTACTTCTGTCAAAGGGGTGAGGAGTTTTCTTGGTCATGCCAGGTTCTACCAGCGATTTAAAGATTTTTCAAAAATTGTGAACCCGCTTTGCAAGTTGTTAGAGAAGGATGTCAAGTTTATTTTTGATGAGAAGTGCATGGAGTCTTTTGAGCTATTGAAACACAAGTTGACAACAACTCCTATAATCACCGCACCTAATTGGGATTTGCCTTTTGAACTTATGTGCGATGCGAGTGATGTAGCGGTTGGGGCGGTGCTAGGCCAAAGGATCAACAAAATGTTCCATCCTGTGTATTATGCTAGCAAGACTATGAATGAGGCCCAGAGAAACTACATAGTGATAGAAAAGGAGCTATTAGCTATTGTGTTCGTGATGGAGAAATTTCGACCTTACCTTATGGGAGCAAAGGTGATCATACACACGGACCATGCAGCCCTCCGGTATTTGATGACTAAGAAGGATTCGAAAGCAAGATTGATGAGGTGGGTGCTACTCCTTCAGGAATTTGATTTAGAGATTGTGGATAGAAAGGGAAGCGAGAATCAAGTTGCAGACCATTTGTCCCGATTAGAGGAAGATGGGAGACCAAGTGATGGTATTGAGATTAATGATAGGTTCCCTGACGAGCAGCTTCTTTCCGTTTCTATGTGTGAAATGCCATGGTTCGCGGACATCGCCAACTTCATTGTGACTGGTAACGTCCCGTGTGAGCTCTCTTCCAACCAAAGGAAGAAACTCAAGCGGGATAGTTTGGATTTCTATTGGGATGATCCGTATTTGTTTAGAATTTGCACGGATGGAGTGATAAGAAGATGTGTACCGGAAAGTGAACAAATGATCATATTGGAGGCTTGTCACTCTTCTCCCTATGGTGGCCATCACGGGGGGGGGGGGGGGGGGGGGGTTGAGGGACAGGCCTCAAAAGTTTTGAGTTGTGGCTTCTATTGGCCCACGCTGTTCAAGGATGCTAGTGAATTGGTGAAGAGATGTGATGCATGTCAAAGAGCCGGCAGTATTTCCAAGAAGGATGAGATGCACCTCAATACAATTCTTGAGGTGGATATTTTTGATGTTTGGGGCATCGATTTCATGGGTCTGTTCGTGAGCTCTTATGGTAATACTTACATTCTCGTGGCGATGGACTATGTTTCAGAATGGGTGGAAGCCGTGGCTCTACCCAACAATGAAGCCCGAAATGTTGTAGCATTTTTGAAAAAGAGTATCTTTACGAGGTTTGGTACTCCTCGGGCCATTATTAGTGATGGGGGGTCCCATTTTTGCAACAAGGCTTTCGACTCATTGCTTGATAAGTATGGAGTTAATCACAAAGTGACCACCCCCTATTATCCACAAGCTAGCGGACAAGTGGAAATCTCAAATCGGGAGATAAAGAGTATTTTGTCCAAAACGGTAAATGCTAATAGGTTCGATTGGTCGAAGAAATTGGATTATGCTCTTTGGGCTTATCGGACGGCTTACAAGACTCCAATTGGTATGTCTCCGTATCGGTTGGTGTTTGGTAAAGCTTGCCATCTTCCGGTGGAACTTGAGCACAAGGCTATGTGGGCATTGAGGAAGTTGAACTTGGAATGGGATGTTGCAGCCAATCTCCGAGTGGAGCAATTGAATGAGCTTGATGAGTTTAGATTTTACGCCTACTCCAGCTCGTCTTTGTACAAGGACAAGATGAAGTACCTTCACGACAAATATGCTCGGGGAAAGGAATTCAAGGTCGGTTATATAGTTCTTCTTTTCAACTCCCGGTTGAGGTTATTTCCGGGCAAACTCAAATCTTAGTGGAGTGGCCCTTTTGAAGTGGTATTTGTGACTCCCTTTGGTGCTCTTGATCTCAAAAACAAAAATGGTAAGGTATTCCGGGTCAATGGGCATCGTGTGAAGCATTACTTGGGGAAGATTGATGACAGCCACGTGGTGGCACTCCTTCATTTGAAGTGATATTATGGTAAAATGCGTCGTGCCGCGACGTTAAATCAGGTGCTTCTTGGGAGGCAACCCATGTCTTTTTCTTTCTTTTTATTTTTTCGTTGTAGATTAGGATTTTTCAACTCATGGTTTGTGAGATGTTGCAGGGTTGATGTTAGACCAGTGCAGGACAAAAGTAGCAAAAATTTTAAGGTCCCTGAAGTTTGCCTACGCGGCCGCACACCAAAACAGTGCGGTCTGTGTAGGCTGGTGAAATGGGAGCTGAGTCTCTGAAGCCAGCTGCGCGGTCCGCGTGACATTTTTGTGCGGTCCGCGCAGGAGAAGCCCAAATTACATGCTCTCTGAAGTTTCCCACGCGGCCGCGTGACAAAACAGCGCGGTCCTCGTGGGCTGTTCAGGCAATTAAGGATGCTGGAAATCCAGCGCGGTCCGCGGCCATTTCTGCGCGGCCGCGCTGGTGGGTAAGTAATGGGTCCCACAGTGTTTTCTATAAATAGAGACCCTAGGCTTCATTTTAACCTTTTCGCCAATTTTCTACCTGAGCTCTCAATTTTCACCGTGCATCAAAAGAACTTGCTTCAAGTAGTTAAAACTTTCACAACCCCTGGTAACATTCCTCACTAATCTCATTCATAGTTTAATTTTTGATCTTTTTTTTATTTGCTTCCTATTAGTATAACTTCTTATTTTCTTCTTTCTCTCTTAGTTTTACCTGTTAGGGTAGATTTTGTGTGTTTATGTGAAATAATGGGCATGAATTCTTGATTAGTAACTGAGTAGGGACAATTAGGACCTATAATTTGAACAAAAAATTGGACTTAAATGAAAATCCCCATACTCAGTTAATTGTCTGCCCTACGCGGCCGCGCGTCCTTTCTGCGCGGTCCGCGCTTCCTCTTTGTTGTGTGCTGAGTATCTTCTGCGCGGTCCGCGTAGCATTTGTGTGCGGTCCGTGCCAGCCTAGCACGGTCGCGGTCCAAATTAGTGCGGACCGCGTTGGTAAGATTCAGAGAGGGGTTTCACTGGAACATCTTAAGCACGGTCCGCGCTCCAGTTTTACGCGGTCCGCTCTACCCCAGCGCGACCGTGTGGCACTTTTGCGCGGTCCGCGCCCCTTCTATTCTGCAACCCTGTTTCTAAACCATGCATTCAACTGTAGCATCCAATTCACTGCATATGCTTCAACTAACAATGTTAGACTTTTTTTTGCAGATCATGGTTAAGAAACGAGGAGGAAAAGAACAACAACCCGGGAGGGGTGGTTCCTCCCGAGGGGGAAAAGGAAAGCGGGTTGTTAAACTCACTCCCCAGGCTCGGGAGAATATAAAAAAGACCCGTAAGATAATACGGGAAGCTGATAGAGCTGCCTCCCACTCTTCGGGGAGTGAGTATGTACCATCCCGGAGTATTACTTCTGAATCTGCTCCCACTCACATGTCTCTCCCGCTCCAATTGCATGACTCTCCTTCAACTTCACCTACCTCCGAAGGACCAGCTGATAAAAACCTCAAAAGACCGGTGAATGTAGTTTCGGACTCGTCTGATGAGTCCGAAGTTAAAAGTGCAGAACAATACTCCACCTCCCCCACAGCTTCACTATCTGGGGAGAGTGGAGGATACGGTGAGGGGGGTGAGCCCCAAGTTTGTGGTGTTGATAGAACAAGAAAACCGGAAGCATGGGCTGATAGATTTGTAAGTGAAATAGCCTTCCACAGATTTCGAGAGTGGTGGACCAAAAGAAAATTGATTCCGGAGAGGCAATTTATTGACTCTGATCTTCTTCCTCTAAACCCACATGTGCAAGCACAATTCCGTACTAGAGAGGGTTGGGGTTTCTTCAAGGAACGTTGCATAGTCGCAAATGAACATATGGTGAAAGAATTTTACTGCAATGTTCATCATGTAGTGAAGGACTCAAAGGCGACACAAGTGAGGGACAAAGTGGTGATGTTTGATGGGAAGTCTCTGAATGAGTTTTTGGGATTCAACGAAGAGGACGAAACCCAATACTTAGAAAAGCTGGAAATGAAAGAAGAGGTTCGTCCTTGGTTGGCCCAGCACTTGGTAGCCCCAGGCACTGTCCCAGTTTGGTTGAAAGCAGGGGAGAAGATTTTGAGAAACACGTTCAGTTTTGAAGCAAAGGGTTGGTTGACCTTCGTGTATAGTAGGCTTGATCCCTCCACTCATGATCACACAGTTCCTATTCCCCGTGCAGTGTTACTGGCATCTATTATGGCTGGTTTTCCCCTGAATGTGGGCAACATCATGTCAAGGGTGATTTCTACGGTCGGGCAGGAGACCAACACAAACTACCCCTTCCCGAACACTCTTTCCCTGTACTTTGGAGAATTGAAGGTGAAGAAGAAGAGGTTTGATGTCCCGGTAGATCCAGTGGCCCCCTACTCATGGTACAGTCAGTTGGGTCCCGACAACCCAAAGAGGTCCAAAAAGCCTCAGGCATCCACTTCCACCGCACCTAGCCAGTCTGAGGAGCCAGCGGTTATTAAGCAGTCCACCGAGCCTTCCACCATCCCTGCTACCGGTGAGACATTGCCTTCGGGTCCTTCTACTATTGCTGGTCCATCTACTGCAGCGGACCCGGATGTCCCTTCATCGAAGACTCACCGGTTCGCTGCCCACCAGCTTGCTCAGTCTCTAGCCAGTTTGAACAACTGGATGTCAGCTGCGACATCCAAGTTGTCAAACTTGGCCACTGTAGTTCAGGCACAGTCAGCCCCTGCCACAGTTCAAATCCCTCCTTCCATTGAGGAGACACTGAAGAAGATCCTGGCCAACCAGGAAAAGATAATGGAGACACAGGATGCCTTGGCTAAGGCAGTTGGGGCACACAGCACCGCATTGGGTAAACTGGCTAGGGAGCACAGGAAGTTGAGGAAGCAAAAGGCTTACAAGGAGTCAGTGACGAAGTTGAGGGAGGATGTGGATAAGCTCTTGGCGGATTAGATGCCACTTGACTTACTCTTCGGGGACCCAGCTGTAGATCCAACAGAAGGAGGAGACCCCCAGGCCGAGGAAGAAGAGGAAACTCCCAAGCACTGAGGGAGTTGTGATAGAGGTGGCCCGGGTTCAGGAGGGTACATCTAGTGTTCCACCGGTGGTTCAGCCTGTCCTTGATCCGGCTCATATCCCAACAGCAGAGCAGCAGCAGGTCGGAGACCAGTCTGAGGTCCCGGCTACTACAGAGGATCCGGGGACGACAGGAGACCCCACGCATGTGGACCAGGCTTGAGGGCCTTTCTATATCCTTTTTCTCTGTTTTTATGCTTATTTTGGTAGTTGGCATTGGGGAAAATGCCAACTCTTATTTGTGGGGGTGCGCCCTACTGTTTTGATACATTTGGATGACTGTATATATTTGACTTTTAGTTTATGTTTTAGATTTGATAGTTGGCCTGTATATAACTGCTAATTTTGGCTACTTCTCTACTTTATGTATATATTCATCCCCGTTGTATATTCTACTCCCCATTGTACATATTCATTCGGTTTTCCTATTTTCGTTAAAATTTTCGTTTTTAGCTTGGTATTTAGGCTCGTAGCCTTTTGTTTGGTT
>NW_017672188.1:33146-97979 GCF_001879085.1 Nicotiana attenuata
CTTCCCTTGAGTAAATGACAAATGTCTAAGTTTGGGGGGAGAGGCAAGAAAAGAAACAATGTGGTAAAAGGTACAAAAGCAAAAGAAAAGAAAGGCAATGAAAAAGGAAGAAAAGACAAGAAAAAAGAAAGACCAAATTGAATAAGGTCAAAAAGGGGATTCAAAGAAAACAAAGGTGAAAAATGGTGTGGAAAAAGTAGAAAAGGAGAAATGTGTTGAATTGCATAAGAAAGAGTGACAGTGTGTCTCTCTAACCCCTTGAAAAAGAAGTGAATACTCAAATGAGTCAAGAAAGTGTGCCAAAATGAATCAAAAGAAGTGCTTAAGGGAAGATTGAACCCACTCGAACAAAAACATGTCCTATCCTTACCCAAAAGCCTTTACAATGACTCCACAAAAGTCCTATATGATCTTGAGTTGAACGGAACCTACATTAGTGGATACTTACATAAGGGGCAAGCATATGGTACCTAGAGCCGGACTTGTGACCTTCTTTTTGAGAGAATTGAGTGAAAATCCCATCAACCTCGGTTTGAGTGTCATTACTCTAAAAGGTGAGGTTCGCTTAGGGAGAGTTGAGGATGTTTGAGTTTGGGTTCCACAATGACCAAGGTATTTGAGAAAAGCTCTTTGATGAAATGTGTCAACCCTTGATGCTCTTGTGGCACACTTGATCCACAGTTTTCAAAAGCTTAAAATGTGTTAATGATGCATTCGTATTGAGGACAATTGTTAGTCCCAATTGATGCTTGTTGAGGTTACTTTAGGATAGCTGGAAATTCTTGGACTGCTCATTTTGGGGTGGGTCTTATTTTGTTTGCTGGAGGACAAGCAAAGGTTTAAGTTTGGGGGAGTTGATAAGTTAGGATTTTAACATGATTATACCCCTACTTGCTATTGATTTTGTTATGAAATTGCCACAAAATAGTCCCAAAATGCTTACAAGTTGCGCTTGATTGCAGGTTTGAGTGACAAGATGACAAATGTCAAAGATCGGCTCAAAACGGAGTGAAACCTGCCAAGTGTCAAAGACCAATTGAAGTGGGGAACAAGAAGACCTAGCGCGGACCGCACTGTTTTGCCACGCGGCCGCGCTAGGAGATTCAGAGACTGGTTCATTCAAGGGCATTTCTGCGCGGCCCGCGCTCCTCTTTACGCGGTCCGCACTTGTGAGGTTCAGAGGCTTGCAAATTCAAGGAAAAGTTCCACGCGGCCATGCTACAAATCAGTGCGGTCCGCGTGGATGAGATTCAGAGAGATGGTGTTTTTGCCAAAGTACTGCCATGCAGACGCGCTCAATTTATACGCGGTCTGCGCCCGTCTTCAAATGCGGCCGCGCTACATTTCTGCGCGGTCCGCGGTCCCAACTTCAGAGAACAGAGTTCAAGAGTCCAAGAGCCAACGCGGTCGCACTCCCTTTTTGCGCGGTCCGCGCCTACCCCGCAAGGGCATTTTTGTCCAGATTTTCTAGCTCGGTATAAATAGATCTTTTTAACATTTTTAGGTCATGTTTTAGCTGCTGAACAAGATCTGCGCTCGTGAGAAGTGTTTTGTAGCCTATTTTGGCATTTTTACTCTTGAATATCATAGATTTTAAGTATTAATCAATTATTATGTTCATTTCATCATCTATTTCTAGTGTTTCTTCTTTAATTATGTCTAGCTAAACCCATTAGCTAGGGTTGTGGCTCAATCCTAGTGTGGGTAGTTAATGGGTGTTGCATTCTAAGGTGAGATTGAGATTGGGTATTTGTTATTTGGGTTGATTTTGTGTTTCAATCTAGAATTTATGGTTGCAAACATGAATTCAAGCTTAGTGGGTCTAACTCTTCTTGAGAGAGAGAGTCATATGACCCTAAAAGTTAACCCAACAAGGAATTGGGATGGATCCATGAGAATGGTAGTCCCAATTAACGGGTTAAACCTCGAAAGAGTAACTACCCTACTTGAGCCCTAGTTGCCCGGTCTAATTGGCCTACCTAATTGGTCTCGAGAGAGTCAATTGGGCAAAATCATTCTCTCTACCGAGAGGTGTGAGAATGAGTGCAATTGTGCAACGACTATAGCACTAAACCCAAATTTATCGATCTCCCCTTAGTAGCTTCTACCCGTTAGCTAGCCACCTAGGTAGTGTTACAACCCTAGTGCCTTTTCCTATATTAAGCACAACTTAGCAATATCTCCATAGCATAATTTAGCTTCATCTATTAGTCTTAAAGTAGAAGATATAAAAACCAAAACCAAAAATGTTAGAAGTGATATTAGAAGCACAACCGCAACTCTATGCTAGACCGATATTATAACTCCTTTACTAGCTCTCTGTGGAAATTCGACCCCGATCCACTATTCGGGTATTAGTTATTGCTACCCACTCTTCCTCCGTTGTGTAGTGTTGAGACGGCTGCGATCATCCTACACCTGCAATTCTTGATAGCAATAATAATTTATTACAGTTTACTGAGAGTCAATTTTGCCCTAATGTTGGGGCTGGTGAACAATTAAACCATGAATTAATGAATGCTCTTTATTCTAATACAACTATTGATGAAGATGATGAGGAGAAAATAGATTTTGATGAAACGCAACTGGATGACGATACACCCACTAGTCCTGCTCCTGAAGTTAACCCAACTATTGATAATCCCAAATGATGCCCCGTCTGACCCTCCTGTTACTACCCCTACTTTTTCTAGACAACGTATCAAACGGACCGAAACATCTATTATTTGGTCTATTTTTACTCAACTAATTCCACAAAATAAGGCTAACTATAAAACTTGTGGCAAGGAGTTAACTTTTAATTATTTTGACGGGCGGTCGGGGGGGGGGGAGGGGACTTTGAAAAGACACATATTGATACACCCTCAAGATAAAGTCAAATATCTTCGTAAGAAAGCCTTGGCCGAGGGGACAAGTGTACCTACTCCTAGTCAGGCTGACCCTAGTACCGGGTCAAATCAATTTCAACCGGGAATTAACACTATTATCGGTGATATTTTATATAATGATCCAAAAAAAGATCAGGAAGAATTGGCAAAAATGATTACTGTTATGTGCTTACCCTATGGTTTTCTTTCTAACCTTCACTTTGTGCATTATATTAGACAATTTTGGAATCCTACTTATAAAGGTTTTCCTCGCACTACCGTAAATAGCGATATTTATAAATATAAACATGAATATGAATAATATTTGCACTATTTATTTACTCATATAAATTATCGTGTTGCTATTACAACTGATGTTGGTAGAAGTGGTAATGACTGTGATTACCTTACTGTTACCAGTCATTGGATTGATGAGGATTGGATAATGCAAAAGCTCATTATTGTTTATAGAATAATTAATTCGCGTCAGACAGGGCAGTTTATTGCTTCCACAGTTACGGATATTTGTAGATATTTTTGCATTGATAAAATCATATCAGCTTCAACGGATAATGCTACTAGTAACACAAATGCTATAGATTTGCTTACCACTACACTAAGTCCTGCATTTAGTAACATTTTTCATGTTAGACGTATTTGTCATATTTACTATTTAATTGTGGGTGATGGTATGAGAATTTAAATATTGAAATTGAAAAGGTTAAAATGGCTCTTAACTGGCTTTTTTATTTAAACTATAGAAGTAGACTTAGAGAATATTTTAAAAGATGCGATGAATTTGGCCTAAGAGAAAGAAAGGTTCCTAAAGCTTGTCCAATTAGATGGAATTACATATATGAAAGTTTAGTTGTTGCATATGAATATAGAAACCCCATAAACTCAACGTTTAATGCTCATGTAAGTGATGATGATGAGCACCTTACAAATGCGGACTGGGCTAATGTTAAAATGCTTGTAGATTTTTTTTAAAAATTTCATATTGCTACAAATGAATTTTCTGGGCAATATTATCCTACTATTTTTAGCTGTTTAGTTTATATTGCAGAACTTGCAAATTTGTTTGCTCATTTTTCAGAGGCTTGGGAAATTTATCAACTTGCTATTGATTCTATGAGAAAAAAGTTTAAAAATTATTTTTTCCCTATTCCCTCTATTTATGGTGTTGCTGCCTTGTTAAATCCTACTATGAAATTAGGAGGTCCTCAATTTTGGTATGAAACTGTTTATAATGGTGTAGCACTTGAAGAAGAGGAGTTGTCTAAACTTCCGGAAGCAATAGCCTCAATTAAAATAAATGCTCAAACTATTTATAATGCTTATCAAGTTGCATTAGATCAGGCTATGCTCCATCTCCTTCTTCTTTTCTTCTGATTCTCAATCATCTAAAAGAACTGCGGGAGTAAGAGCACTTAGTGCTTGGGCGCGGTTCAGAGGTTCTCTAGGTTCTACTACTAGTGATTTTTCACAACTAAATGATCTTGAAGTTTATTTGTCACAGGGAATTGAGGAAGTGAATCCCGACGACTCCTTTAATATTTTGGAATGGTGGAAGGACAAAGAAAAACACTTTCCGGTTCTTTCAAGGATGTTCCGAGATATTTTAACTATTCAAGCTTCAACAGAGGCATCAGAGAGCGTTTTCGGTCAAGCAAGACTTCAACTTGGTGATTATAGAGCGTCTATGAGGGAGAGCTTGGAAAAATTAGTACTTTTCAGATATTGGATCCATTCGGAAAGAAGAGATTTTGGACTTGCTGAATCACAACCAGAGGTAGACGAAGCTTACGAAGAAATGCTAGCTTAACTTGCGGAGGATTCTGCTTCTCCCGGAAGCAGTGATGACCAAGCTTTCTTTTCCCCCACCACCAACAGAAATTCCTCTGGACCTTTATGGATTTATGAAGTTTGTAAGAAATACCATGTAACTTGTATGAACAAAAATTAGTATGTATTATGTAACTTGTATTTTGGCACATCTTGATTAGTTTCTTTTTCTTCTCAATGGTGGTATTAGCACCTTGTTGTGCTCATTCCATAGGGGGGAGGAAGACTAAGAAAGATATTGTCATATTTTTTTTAATGCTATAATAACATTATAACGCATTGCTTTGAATATCTCTTTACAATATTTTTGTCTTCAATTTGAATTAAAAAATTAGCTCACATATAATTTACAAGGAATTGCCTTAGATATTTTTTATTGCCATCTTTTTTTCTTTAACTTCTACAAAAAAAATTAAAAAAAAATATCCGTTGGGACCACTTGGGCCCACTTAGGCCCGGGACCTGCTCACCTAGCTCGGGACCATTAGTTTGTGGGCCCGGTCCCGGGTCGGTTCCTACAAAAAGACCACGAAGCCCGGGACCGCGAAGACCATTTAATCTGGGACCGGCCCACTTAGCCCGTTTAGGCCTGGGACCGGCCCACTTAGCCCGTTTAGGCTCGGGATCGGCCCACAGCTAGCCTTATTCTAAGCCGTTCTGCAGCAGCTGGAGTCTGTCTTATGTTATATATTTTTCCATGTATTTCCTTTCAGACAGTAGAATAGTATTCTTTTGTATATTCTACTAGATTGCCCATATACTTGTGACACCAGGTCTTGGCACACACACTAGTAGACTTATGATTTTGGATTTGTTTTTATGATTATGATTTGCACTCATTTGCTTCCGTTTAATTATTTTACATCTGCAAATTTCCAAATCTTTTAACAAATGAGGAAATGTTATCTACTTAGTAATTTATTTAAAACGGGAAACCACTAGTTTGATCAGTTTTGGCTTGCCTAACAATGGTGTTGGGCGCCATCTGTAACGATCCGGCCGGTCGTTTTGAGAATTTAAGCTCCGTTCGGCAGCTTAAGGTCTTGAACAGCTTCACAATATATGTACCGACTTGTGTGCATGGTTGAATTCAGTTAACGGATGATTCAGAATCAAATTGTAAGAAGGAAACTATTTTTGGAAGTTTAAACGGTGAGAATTTGATCATAATTGGATTTTTGAGTAAACGTCCCCGGAGTGGGTTTTGGGTGTTCTCACAGCTTCGTATGGTGATTTGGACTTAGGCGTGCGTCCAGATTCGGATTTCGAGGTCCTTAGGGTAATTTGAGGCGTTTTGGCGAAAGTTGGAATGCGATTCCGAGAGTTGTAACAGCTATGTTATGTCATTTTGGGCTTGTCTGCAAAATTTGGCGTCATTCCGGATTGATTTGATAGGTTTTGGCACGAGTTTAGAAATATGAAGATTTGAAAGTTCCTAAGTTCGATTCATGGTGTGATTCGTTGTTTCAGCGTTGTTTGATGTGATTATATGACTTGTTTGTCTGTTTAGACGGGGTCCCGGGGGCCTCGGGTGTGTTCCGGGTGGGCTACGGGCCATTTTCACTTGTTTTTGAACTGCTGTTTTCTGCTTCTGGTATCCTCTTTCGCGATCGTGAACCGCCTTTCACGTTCGCGAAGCTTTGTTGCTGACCACCTGGAAATCCTTCTTCGCGTTCGCGTAACACGCCTCGCGTTCTCGAAGCTTTGCCTTATCCTTCTTCGCATTTGCAGCCACCCCCACGCGTTTGCAAAAGCATATGTTCTTTACTCTCCGCGTTCGCATCCCTTAGCTCGCGTTTGCGAAGGCTTTTCTTGGCATCTTCAGTTTCCCTTCTTCGTGAACGCGATTGTCCTTCCGCGTTCTCGATGCACAAAATCTGGGCGAACGGAATATAATTTCCAAATCGAGGGTTTCACCATTTTTATCCTATTTTGACTTGTGGAGCTCCGTTTTGAGCGATTCTTTGAGGGGTTTTCGCACAAATCGATTGGGTAAGTGTTCTTCACTGAGACTTAAATATATTACATGAATTAGTCTTTATTTTTATCATTTAAATTGTGTTTTTAGTTAGGAAAAATGTTGGTTTTTGAAGAAAATTTTCAAAATGAAATTTCATGATTTGAGGGACGAAATGGTATCGGAATTTGATAGTTTTTGTATGGTTGAACTCATATTGGAATGGGTATTCGGATTTTGTAAAATTTGCCGGGTTCCGAGGTGTGGGCCCGGGGGTCGACTTTTGGACCGATTTTTAGATTTTGTTAAAGATTGAAACTTTAGGAGCCGGAATAGTTTCTTATGCGTTTCATTTGTGCTTTGAAGTTAATTTGGTTAGATTTGGGCCGTCCGGAGATCTTTTCACCCGAGAAGTGCATTTTGAGTATCGGTGTGTCGTCTTTGAGGTAAGTATCTTGCCTAACCTTGTGTGGGGGATTTCCCCATAGGATTTGAGTCTTCTATGTTGAGTGTAGCGTGCACGTGAGGTGACGAGTGCGTGCTCGGACTTATTTCTGGAAAAAATGGTCTTTTAGGGTTCTTAGGTCTTTATATTCACTGTGTAGGAATGTGTTCTTGACATGACTGAGTTTCCAATTTAATTATTTTCACCTCTACATGCTTAATTGGAATTAATTGCTTCATGATTCACTCTTATTGCCTAATTGACTCCTAATTGATTTGAATGATGAATTTCTCCTAACCTATTGTCATGCTATCTTTTCATAGTTGCTTATCTTATTTGAGAATTTCATTACCCATCTGAAATTGTTTAGTCTTAAGTGAAGCTAAGATCATCTTCCCTTAATTGAATTTTCGAATATCCTAAAAATTTGTCCAACCTTAAAAAGGAGTTTAGATAATTTATATCTTGTTGACTTGCATTTATTTGGGACTACTTGACTCGTGTTGATTTCCTTATTATTGACTTGTATATTGTGGGATCGTTGCTACATGTTAGTTCCCCGTTGTTGAACTATTCCCTTTATGCCAGCATTCTTTTCTGTGGTTACTCCTTGTGAGCTGGTTCTGCCATTCTTTTGCGATTTACAGTCCTTAAGTTGATTTACTTGTCTTACCTTGTATTATTGTCATTTGTTGTTGTTTTATGTATTGTGGTGATGTACGAGCTTTTTGTTGTGTTGTGACTGTTGTTTCTGTTGGTTGCGCTGCATGTTTTCTTTAGGACTACGGAACAGTATTCCGGGAGATCCCCCTGCATATTTACTTTTGGGACTACGGGACTGCACCCGGGAGATCCCCCTGCATATTTACTTTAGGTCTACGGAACGGTATCCGGGAGATCCCCCTGCACATTTATGATTTGGACTACGGGACGTTATCCCGGGAGATTCTCTTGATATTTACTTTGGGACTACGGGACGGTATCCTAGGAGATCCTCTGGATATTTACTTTTGGACTACGGGATGGTATCTCGGGAGATCCTCTATACATTACGTTTGGGACTACGGAACGGTATCGTGGGAGATCCCCTGCTATTATCACTGTGTTCTGAGCTGTTGTTTTCATTGATCCTATCCCTGTGTAAACAGTAAATGTGTTGTCCGTCCTTGTCCTTATGCTTACTAGCTGGTTTGAACTATGTTAGGACATTTGCACAAGCATACACGTGGCTAAGCACCCTTATCGGATATCTATCTGAAAAGATTATATTCAAAAAGCCTTTATTTTGAAAGAACTCTTTTTAAAAAGAACACTTATTTGAATGAAGTATATTTCAAAACATTTTCTCTTTTATCACTTGAAGGGTTTGACTATTTGATTGACACTTGCTGGTTAAGACTTAAGGTGAATACTATCAGAGTTGTTGAGTTATAACTTGTCTTTACTGTATTTGTGATTTCGGATTTGGGTTGTATTCTCGCTTACCTTTCCGCATTTTTCCTTACGGTGTTTTCCCTAAGTACTTGATGTTTTCCTTCCTTATTTTAATTATTGTATTGTTAGCCGTATCGCGTAGTCTCTATATAAATATCATGTTTTGTATACTAGACCAGTAGGTGTCTTGACTGTTCCTCGTCACTACTCTACCGAGGTTAGTCTTGATACTTACTGGGCACCGCTATGGTGTGCTCATACTACACTTCTGCACATTTTTTTGTGTGCAGATCCAGGTATTGTTCGTTAGTAGCTGTGCGAATTCTTGCCGAGGAGACTCAAGGTAGTCCTGCTGTTGCGTTCGCAGGCTTCAGAGTCACCTTCCTATTTTATATTCACACTGTTATACTTATTTCCATACGGTTGTGTTTAGAAGTTGTAGCGAAACTCTTTAGAGCTTACGACTTGTACTACCGAGTTTTGAGAAGATGTTCATTGTATTAAGGATTCAATTCACATGAATTTTAGATGTTATTATGTATTGTTGTTAATTCCGCAATCATTAGGCTTACCTAGTCCTTAAGACTAGGTGCCATCAAGATACCCAAACGGAGGGAAAGCTGGGTCGTGACAAGGTGGTATCAGAGCTCTAGGTTCATAGGTGCTACGAGTCGTAAGCGAGTTTAGTAGAGTCTTGCGGATCGGTACGGAAACGTTTGTACTTATCTTCGAGAGGCTACGGAACTATTAGGACAATCTCACTTCTTTCATTCTTATCGTGCGAGCTTATTGATCTTGGAGTTTGAACTTTTATCCTTCCATTCTCTCACCGACAGTAAGGACACGAGCTGCGGTTATCGATGATGCTGCTTCCGGAGCAGGTATCGCTAGAGGTAGAGGCTGACGAGGAGTACGTGCCGCAGCTAGACCACACTCAGAGCAGCGAGTTTCCGTTGGTCAGGTTCCAGGCGTCATGGAGACACAATTTGGGGTTCCAGTTCAGCCCATGGTCAGGGCAGCAGCATCCGAGGGAGAGCAACTTAGAATTTGCAAGGTTCAAGAAAGAGTGACCTTCCTACATTCAGCGGTTTGGCTTAAGAGAGCATAATGGGTTTCATAGAGGAGTGCCATCGCAATTATCAGCACTATGGGTATCTTAAAGACGAGTGGGGTTGCTTTTACTACGTTCCAGCTGGACGGAGCGACTTATCAGTGGTGGTGGACATATGAGTTGGGTAATCGGCCGATGCAGTTTCACTTACATGGGTTCAGTTTTCAGAGATGTTTTGAGAGAGTTTGTACCTGAGTCACTTCGGTTCAGCATGACTCAAGAGTTGGAGTCAGATGTTTCATTTCAGCAGGTGGTAGGGATCGCTCGCCGGTTAGAGGGCATATGGGACCGGGAGCGAGAGGACATACGAGATTTGGAGACAGAGAGTACAGGGAGGCGAGGAGGCCTCGTAGACCAGAGAGATCTGCTGGCCCTTATTCTGGAGGCAGGGTACGACATGGTGGAGGTTCGTGGGTTAGCCAGTTAAGTTTGCACTTCAGGCTTCATAGTGATTCAGGTGTTCATGGGTCTCAGAGTACCCATAGCGCACAGTTCCCACAACCACATTAGTAGATGGGCTGCTTTGAGTGTGGAGATGCTAGCCACATGGTAAGAGATTTCCCCAGATTTCGGGCATGATGTATCACAGTAGGGTATTCAGGTGAGTAGAGGGCGCCCAAAAGGGGGAGGCCCGGCCCGTTGATGTGTTTCATATGGTAGGCTTAAGGCCGTTGCGCCAGATGATGTCATTCAGGTATGATTTTGATTTTTTATAGAGGAGCACCATCCGTAGTTCATTACAACTCTGCTTATCGGGGTGAGTTCCCCTGTTTATTGCGCCACTTATGGGTGCGTGTCATGATTTACACTCTGTTTATGTGTAACCCTGTTGGAAGGTTCTATGAGTGATAGCCGTGCCTATCGTCTGTTTTTGTTTATTATCGAGAGTTATGAGACTAGTAGTAAATTTCTGTTGTCCTTCTCGGTAGGCTTGATGTGATTTATGAGTATTTTTGGCTACGAGCTGTGATTTTATGCTCCACCGGTGTGGGAGCCTGTACTTATTGTAAATTGTGACGGAATTGATCTAGTGAGAGTTTCCAGCTGATTTGATGTGTACCCTACTTGAGATTCAGAGTTGAGGGCATGACCCTCGTTGTTTCATATGATTTGCTGTGTTGAGATCGAGCTGTGTACCGCGGTGGGAGATATATCAGTATGAGATCCTTGTGATTCTTTTATATGCTTTAATTCTTTCTTGTTAGATTGTGTTGTAAATTAGTTTTGATAGAAAAATTTGTGCTTGACGGACTTGTTTGATAGTTCCTTTATGTGTTTCCTTTCCATATTCAGTCATTTTCGTTCTATGCTTCTTGAGTTCTAGCTTATGGGGTGTGTGCTTGTTGGTATTAGTTGTGAATTGGTAATTCGGGTGTTAGCTGTATGGTTTTCGTGGTTATTGTATCATCGTCAGTGTTGTGGAGGTTTGAAACGGGTTCCTATCGAATTTGAGGCTTATGGCCGGTGCAGGATTTGATTCGGGCAAGTATTGTGATCAGGAATGTTATTATAGGCCTATGCGTGGTGTGTATGTTGTGTGGTTGTACTCTCTGGGTGTAGGCATAAGTGGTTGCAGCTAGTTGAAACTGAAGCCGGGTATGGATTTAGAATCGGGTCTTTGGAAATGGATGGAAGGCGAGAATTCTGGCTCTAAGGCTTATTGGTATTGATAGAAAGGCTAAATTTCAGTTGAGATGATGTCGTCAGGTTTATGTGGATTGGGGTGACGTGGGATCACCCGCGGGTGTATGTTGGAAGTGTGCAATCAACAACTTGAGGACTTCGAGGCGAATCTTGGCACGTTCGAGGACGAACATTGGTTTTATGAGGGGGAGGATGTAACGACCCGACCGGTCGTTTTGAGAATTTAAGCTCCGTTCGGCAGCTTAAGGTCTTGAACAGCTTCACAATATGTGTATCGACTTGCGTGCATGGTTTAATTCAGTTAACGGATGATTTAGAATCAAATTGGAAGAAGGAAACTAGTTTTGGAAGTTTAAATGGTGAGAATTTGACCGGAATTAGACTTTTGAGTAAACGACCCCAGAGTGGGTTTTGGGTGATCTCAACAACTTCGTATGGTAATTTTGGACTTAGGCGTGCGTCCGGATTCGGATTTGGAGGTCCATAGGGTAATTTGAGGCGTTTTGGCGAAAGTTGGAAAAGTTGAAGTTTGAAAAATGGAGAAGTTTGACCCATAGTTGACTTTTGTGATATCGAGTTCGGAATGCGATTCCGAGAGTTGGAACAGCTCCGTTATGTGATTTTGGACTTGTCTATAAAATTTGGCGTCATTCCAGATTGATTTGATAGGTTTCGGCACGAGTTTAGAAATTTGAAGATTTGAAAGTTCCTAAGTTCGATTCATGGTGTGATTCGTTGTTTTTGTGTTGTTTGATGTGATTTGAGACCTCGAGCGAGTCCGTGTTAGGTTATATGACTTGTTTGTGTGTTTAGACAGGGTCCAGGAGGCCTCAGGTGTGTTCCGGGTGGGCTACGGGCCATTTTCCCTATTTTTGAACTGCTGTTTTCTGCTTCTGGTATCCTCTTTCACGATCGCGAACCGCCTTTCGCGTTCGCGAAGCTTTGTTGTTGACCACCTGGAAATCCTTCTTCGGGTTCGCGTAACACGCCTCACGTTCGCGAAGCTCTGCCTTATCCTTCTTCGCGTTCGCAGCCACCCCCTTGCGTTCGCGAAAGCATATGTTTTTTACTCTCCGCGTTTGCATCCCTTAGCTCGCTTTCGCGAAGGCTTTTCTTGGAAGCTTCAGTTTCCCTTCTTCGCGAAACGCGATTTTCCTTCTGCGTTCGCGATGCACAAAATCTGGGCAAACAGAATATAATTTCCAAATCGAGGGTTTCACCATTTTTTATCATACTTTGACTTGTGGAGCTCGGTTTTGAGCGATTCTTTGAGGGGTTTTCACACAAATCGATTGGGTAAGTTTTCTTCACTGAGACTTAAATATATTACATGAACTAGTCTTTATTTTTATCATTTAAATTGTATTTTTAGTTAGGGAAAATGTTGGTTTTTGAAGAAAGTTTTCAAAACGAAATTTCATGATTTGAGGGTCGAAATGGTATCGGAATTTGATAATTTTTGTATGGTTGAACTCATATTGGAATGGGTATTTGGATTTTGTAAAATTTGTCGGGTTGCGAGGTGCGGGCCTAGAGGTCGACTTTTGGACCGATTTTTAGATTTTGTTAAAGATTGAAACTTTAGGAGCCGGAATAGTTTCTTATGCGTTTTATTTGTGCTTTGAAGTTAATTTGGTTAGATTTGGGCCGTCCGTAGATCTTTTCACCCGAGAAGTGCATTTTGAGTATCGGTGTGTCGTCTTTGAGGTAAGTATCTTGCCTAACCTTGTGTGGGGATTTCTTCTTAGGATTTGAGTCTTCTATGTTGATTGTAGTTCGTGTACGCGAGGTGACGAGTGCGTGCTCGGACTTATTTGTGGAAAAATTGGTCTTTTCGGGTTCTTAGGTCTTTATATTCACTGTATAGGAATGTGTTCTTGACATGACTGAGTTTCCTTTTTTAATTGTTTTCACCTCTACATGCTTAATTGGAATTAATTGCTTCATGATTCACTCTTATTGCCTAATTGACTCCTAAATGATTTGACTGAAGAATTTCTCCTCACCTATTGTCATGCTATCTTTTCATAGTTGCTTATCTTATTTGAGAATTTCATTACCCATCTGAAATTGTTTAGTCTTAAGTGAAGCTAAGATCATCTTCCCTTAATTGAATTTTCGAATATCCTAAAAATTTGTCCAACCTTAAAAAGGAGTTTAGATAATTTATATCTTGTTGAATTGCATTTATTTGGGACTACTTGACTCGTGTTGATTTCCTTGTTATTGACTTGTATATTGTGGGGTCGTTGCTACATGTTAGTTTCCCCGTTGTTGAACTGTTCCTTTTAGCCAGCATTCTTTTCTGTTGTTACTCCTTGTGAGCTGGTTCTGCCATTCTTTTGCGATTTACAGTCCTTAAGNTGCGCTTGCTATGTTTACTTTGGGACCACGGAACGGTATTCCGGGAGACTCCCGTTACATTATTTACGTTTTGGGATTACGGGACTGCACCCGGGAGTATCCCCTGTATAGTTTATTTTTGGGACTACGGGACTGCACCCGGGAGATCCCCCTGCATATTTACTTTGGGACTACGGAACGGTATTCCAGGAGATCCCACTGCACATTTACGATTTGGACTACGGGACGGTATCCCGGGAGATCGTCTGGATATTTACTTTGGGACTACGGGACGGTATCCAGGGAGATCCTCTGAATATTTACTTTTGGACTATGGGACGGTATCCCGGGAGATCCTCTGTACATTACGTTTTGGACTACGGACGGTATCCTGGGATATCCCCTGTTATTATCACTGTGTTCTGAGCTGTTGTCTTCATTGATCCTATCCCTGTGTAAACAGTATATGTGTTGTCCGTTCTTGTCCTTATGCTTACTAGCTGGTATGAACTATGTTAGGACACTTGCACAAGCATACACGTGGCTAAGCACCCTTATCGGATAGGAGCCTCCTTGAGACTTTTGAGTATAGACGCACACCCTCGTTTATTTTCCTTCCATACGAGAATGACTCTTTTCGGCACGTGAGTTGTCAGTATGATTATGAGATGTGAAGAGGGCACAGGATGCCAAGTGTTAGGGTTCAGGTATTGAGACCCGTATTGTATGATTATGAGATGAGGTTTCACAGGGTGACTGATATGCGAAGGTTATCTATCTGAAAAGATTATATTCGAAAAGCCTTTATTTTGAAAGAACTCTTTCTAAAAGGAACGCTTATTTGAATGAAGTATATTTTGAAACATTTTCTCTTTTATCACTTGAAGGGTTTGATTATTTGATTGACGCTTGCTGGTTAAGACTTAAGGTGAAAACTATTGGAGTTGTTGAGTTATGACTTGTCTTTACTGTATTTGTGATTTCGGATTTGGGTTGTATTCTCGCTTACCTTTACGTGTTTTTCCTTACGGTGTTTTGCCTGAGTACTTGCTGTTTTCCTTCCTTATTTTAATTAATGTATTGTTAGCCGTATCGCGTAGTCTCTATATAAATATCATGTTCTGTATACTAGACCAGTAGGTGTCTTGACTGTTCCTCATCACTACTCCACCGAGGTTAGTCTTGATACTTACTGGGCACCGCTGTGGTGTGCTCATACTACACTTCTGCACATTTTTTTTTGTGCAGATCCAGGTATTGTTCGTTAGTAGCTGTGCGGATTCTTGCCGAGGAGACTCAAGGTAGTCCTGCTGCTGCTTTCGCAGCCTTCGGAGTCACCTTCCTATTTTATATTCACACTGTTATATTTATTTCCATACGGTTGTGTTTAGAAGTTGTAGCGAAACTCTTTAGAGCTTACGACTTGTACTACCGGGTTTTGGGAAGATGTTCATTGTATTAAGGATTCAATTCAGACAAATTTTAGATGTTATTATGTATTGTTGTTATTCCGCAATCATTAGGCTTACCTAGTCCTTAAGACTAGGTGCCATCACGATACCCAAGCGGAGGGAAAGTTGGGTCGTGACACCATCACTGCCTATAATAGAATCGGGTCGTGACAGTAACTATGTGTTATCAACACTAATAGAAATAATTTATTTTTTGAAGAATTAAATTCTTTTAGTGGACTTTTTTTAGCTTATGTAATATTAGCTCATACCGAATTTCAATTTAATCATAATTATATTTTTAACCAAAAAGAGTTCTATTTCCAAATTGCAAAATTTTTGAACTTCTACACTTTATGTTTTTCAAATGGTTAGTGTTATTAGCTTTTGCAATCATTTTCCTTTCTTGCTTTCAGTAGCTACTTCAAATGTTGAGTTTAATTTTTAAATTTATATCAATATTTATGTCTAAGCAAAATATTAAGCATTTAAAGGGGAATCTTTCTCTTATTTAATCTTTTTATTCTGCCATTTAGTTTATTTTGTGTATATCACAATTGTGCACCTAAAATTTAGCACAGCTACCCGATCTACTTTGAACAACGTGCAATTAGAGAAAACTCATATGGTATCATTGGATGATCTGGTGTTATTTAGTCATAACTTAAGTTGAAGATTTATATAAGGTAGAACGTTTATGATTTTAATATTTAAATATTAAGATTTTTCACTTAGTACAAATAAGAAAAGATTTAATAAGGAAAGATTTAATAAGTAAAATTTAATTGATTCTAAACTCTTAAATATTAGAAAATAACTAAAAGACATTTTTGTCCGATATAAAATCTATTTTTAAGGGGTAAAAAGACGAAGGACATTTCGCTAAGAGCCTTCATACTTTTAATATAATATAGATAAGGATAAAATATGCAACTTAATTGTTATGGTTACTAAGCTATCGTTTGGATATAGATTTGGTTGAAACTTAAATAAAATGAGTTTTTGAAGATAAGATGAAAAATAATTTTGAATATTTGTGTTTGGACATGCATTTTACTTGAAAAATACTTAAAGTTTTGTGAGTAGAAAATTTTCAAAACTTCAAAAACTTCTCTAAGGCTGTTTTAAGGATTTGAAGATTTTATTTTCGAAATCTGCCAAAAATGGTTAAATCTATAGACAAACAGATATTTGAAATAAAATTAAAAAAAACTCTCAGATTTTATGGCCAAACGGGAGCTAAATATAATTATAACTCAAATAAAATAATATAAAGGAATAATTAATTGTTCCACTTTACCTTTACTCTAATAAATGCTGAAAGGGATTAATATAGTGAAAATAAGTGTATAAATTGAGATCAAAGAATAAATTTTAACAACTTAATCAAATTATCCACTTAATTAATTTTTCTTAACGAGCGTACAAAAGCCAAATATGAAAAGTAAAAGGACCGTCGGAACCAATTCATAAACTTCCTTAGTTTTGACATTGTAACACGAATTGTCGTTATGATTTATCATATTATGTTTACTTTTTATTTTAGTTTTACATAACCTCATACATTTTAAATGTATGGTCGTTTATGCTAAGTTAGAAAAAGATTGGGGCTTTGTGGGTGGCGGGTGGCATTTGAAGAATGTATACGACTGAAATCGTAGAGTCCGATTTTACGATCATTTTGGCATTCCACAGCTCGTCTTCAGAAGGCCCGAGGCACAACTCGAGGTTCGACCCCGAGGGTTCCCTATGCTCAACCTCGGGGCAGTGCAGATCGGCGGCTATTTTGGATAAATGGGAAATTCCCAAGGCACGTGATTAAAGCTGACCAGGTCTACAAGAATAGTACAACTCCGTACTGTGACATTAAATGGATGTACCAGCCATTGATCTTTGTAATAAAGGGCTGTACCAGCCGCATATCTTTGTAATAAATGCACCTGTACTATGTTAGGATTCCCCTTCCTATATAAAGGGGATCCTCGTCATTTTTTTCACAGATGATATTCAAGACAAGAACAAGAACATTCACTGCTCTCGAACTTAAACATATTCTCCCTTGATTTTATTGCTTATATTTATTTGCCTTCATTTATTGTGTTTCATTGATTGTTCTTCATTTATTATTCATCATTGATCATAAAGAGCCCTCATTAAAGCTCTTCGCACTGTTAATCCTTCAGTGGCTATACACGGTACAACGCTTTAGCTCGACCTCGATGCCCCGTATAGGCTAGCTCGAGACCCCGTTTCTCGGCCACTCGGTTTGCTTGACACACTATCTTCAGGCTCTTATCTTGTTTTCTAGTCTCGCACTTAGCATCCATTGCCTTGACAACTAGCATAAAAATAAATCACATATTTTTAGAACCACAAAATCAAATTTAATTATACTTACCATTTTCAAGGTAAACAGTTTGGCGCCCACCGTGGGGCTAAAAATAATAGTGATTGTTTTCGTGCTGGTTTACTGAATAACGCAAGTTATCTTTCACACTTTTTCTTGTCCAAGAATCTTTGATTCAGGTCAAAATGTCTAACTCAATGAATGCACATGAGAACAACGGTCCTGAGGACCATAGAGAGAATGGTGTAGCTGTTCCAGGCATTGGTGTACCACCGCAAAACCCTGAGGATGCACCAGAACCAATTCTCGTGGACGTGGTCTCGTACAACGCCCAACACGTCGATATAAGCTCCCACACTAACAGGAGTATATGCCAAGAAAACCAACAAGAAGCTCAGAAACCCCAGCTCGGGAGGAACGAGAGTTTAGCTTTCATGTCATTTTTGAGATGTTGCAGGCACAACAGCTGGTGATTACTCAATTGCAAAGCCACCAAAAAACTCCGAGCCAGCAGCACTAGAAACGGCTCCTCAAGCCGAACAAGTACCAGAAAGATCAAGCAACAACGGGTCAGAAGCCGACCCCGCCATCATAAAGATGCTCGAGGACCTCACTAAGAGGATTGAGTCGGGCGAAAAGAAGATAGAAGCCAACGACAAAAAGGTGGAGACCTACAATTCAAGGGTCGGTCAGATCCAAGGCGCACCCTCGATTCTGAAGGGTGTAGATTCAAAGAAATTTATACAAAATCCATTCCCGTTAAATGCTGCTCCAAAGCCCATCCCGATGAAATTCAGAATGCCTGATCTCCCGAAGTACAACGGAACCTTGGACCCAAATGAGCACATCATTGCTTACACTTGTGTTGTAAAGGGGAATGACCTGAAGGACGACGAGATTTGATCCTTCTTATTGAAGAAGTTCGGAGAAACACTTTCAAAAGGGGCCATGATGTGGTATCACAACCTAGCCCCGAATTTAATTGATTCATTTGCCATGCTGGCAGATTCTTTTATAAAGGAACACGCCGGTGCCATTAAGGTTGCTACAAGAAAATCTGACGTCTTCAAAATCAAACAAAGAGAAAACGAGATGCTATGGGAGTTTGTATCTCGCTTTCAAATGGAGCGAATGGAATTACCACGAGTCTCCAATGACTGGGCGGTGCAGGCCTTCACTCAAGGTTTGAACGACGAAGCTCGGTGGCTTCGAAGCAGCTGAAGTAGAACATGGTTGAATATCCCAACGTAACTTGGTCGGATGTCCACAACCGATTTCAATCGAAGATTAGGATTGAGGACGACCAACTAGCAGCCCCCTCGGGCTCAGTATATCCCAGCCGGCTCTTGGCAAAGGAACCAAGGCGGAACAAGGAAAGGTATCAACCATACACTGAAGATCGAAGAAATGCCCTAAGGTGCAACATACCCCAAAACGACCGAAGGACAGATCGAGGTCAGAATCCTCGGGGACTCGTGAGCAGAGCCGGATTCGACAGACATACAAGGCCGACTGAGGCACCCCAGTTATCTGAGTACAACTTTAGCGTCGATGTTTCAGACATCGTATCAGCCATCGGTAAAATCAAAGACGCCAGGTGACCAAGACCCATACTATCAGATCTGTGACAAAGAAACCCTAACTTGGTGTGCGAATATCACGGCACACATGGTCATAGGACCGAAGATTGCAAACAGCTCCGAGAAGAAGTAGCCCGACTACTTAACCAAGGGCATCTCTGAGAGTTCCTCAACGACCGAGCCAAAAATCAATTTCGGGAAAGAGAGGCGAACAGGAAAAATGGAACAGAAGAACCACAACATGTCATCCACATGATTGTTGGGGGAGTCGACATCCCACAGGAACCCATTGTCAAACGAACAAAAGTATCCATCACCAGGGAAAAACGAACTCGAGGTTACATACCCGAGGACGCTCTCACATTCAGCGATGAGGACATTGAGACCCTGTCTCAGCCTCATAACGACGCACTGGTAATTTCTTTTCTAGTGAATACATTTCAAATTAAACGTGTACTTGTGGATCCAGGTAGCTCGGCCAACATTATCAGGTCGAGGGTGGTGGAGCGGCTCGGACTGCTCGACCAAATCGTGCCCTATTCTCGAGTCCTCAACTAGTTCAACATGGCGAGCGAGACAACAAGGGGGAAATCACCCTCCCGGTCAACGTGGTCGGCACAACCCAAAATGCCAAGTTTCATGTCATCGAAGGAGACATGAGATACAATGCCTTACTCGGAAGGCCATGGATACACTGGATGAGAGCAGTACCGTCAACCCTTCATCAAATGAGAAAGTTTCCAACGAAGGACGGAATAAAAACTGTATACGGGGAACAACATGCAGCAAGAGAGATGTTTGCGGTGCACGATGTGGCACCGGCATCGGCGCCTTCAACATCGAAGGAACCAAAGGATGAGCAAATAGTGAAGTAGCAATCACAAGCTACATTCTCGGCTGCATCCGTATAAATGAGCAAAGGACCGTGCCGCATCCCCGGAGCAAGCGGTTGGAGCATATCGAGGCTTGAAGCGCCACCTCCACTAAGGTATAACCGTCTCCCTTTTTGTTTGCATCTTACACTAACCTATGTGCCGGAGTCCGGTTGGAACAATTATGCACTTTTCGGCTTGAAGACCTTAGGTTTTAAAGCATGCGTTGCACTCTTTTCCTTCGACCCGATTTAATCCCAAGAAGGGTTTTACCGGCAGGGTTTTTAACGAGGCAACATCTATGTGCTACCTAAGGAGAGCTTAACAAGTATTCAAGGCTTCCCTTCAATCAACCTGGAATACTGGGGGGCATCCCCCCGAGAGATCACCTCCTCGAAGAAGTCAAGATGAGCCAAAAATGGTCTCAATAGGAAAACCATATATCGGGCCAAACGGTCGAATGAACCGTGTCCGCATAGAATAATTGAACCCTCGAAGGCAAAAACATGTATACTTGTACCAAGTAATCAATGAAACACCTTCTACCATCAAAATGCCTTGCGCTTCAAAGAAGTTTACTATTTTTACAAGAAACGGCTCCAGAGCTAGAAATTTCCCGAACGCTCGGGGACTGACATCAAAAACTCGAAGTCGTAAGACCTCCGGGACGGAAACTTCGAACTCGTAAGCCCTCAATGAGGCAACATCAAAATAGACAAAGAACGGATCCAGAGCCAAAGACTCTCGACGTCTCGGGGACTGTCGCCGACCGTCACCCTATCGAGGTATCAAGAACCCAAGGCCATAAGACCCCATGCGGGCGACCTTGAGCCCAAAAGCCCTCCGCGTGGCAATGTTAGAAAATGTAAGACCTCCACGAGGCTTTATCAACAGTGTAAGCCCTCCATAAGGCAATACCAAATTTGTAAGACCTCAAGCCAGGCATGAATTATACTTGTACCAAGTAACCTATCTGTAAGACATCGAGCCAGACATGAATCATACTTGATGTTTTAAGCGTCAACACCACACAAGAGGGGGGGGGGTGATTTGTGTGGTACCCAATTTTCGCTCTAGAAGAACCTGGTTCTTCTATGTGTACTAACTACTGCTGTTTGCGGAATAATACATACAGAAAATAAAGAACACAGAGATTTTTACATGAAAAACACCTGGCTCAAAAGGTGAAAAAACCACGACCTACTACTCAGTAGGATTTTCCCAAACTTCCACTAAAATCACTGAGCCAAAACAGCATTTACAAAACTCTTGTAAACCTAAGGATTAAACTCTAATCTCGTTGTGGCACACAGCCTCAACTGTTGCGACAACTTCAAGTTAACTCTAACTTGAATACTCAAAGTACCTAATACAATTGCTTCTATGAAAGCTGAAAGGTACAATATGAAAACACCTACTACAATTGAACCAGAAATAAAGAAAGATACATAAAACTCTATATGGAGCTGGTTCTTCTATCCTGTCCAAGTAGCTTCAAGAATGCACACTTAAATCTCACATAAATTGCTTGCAAAATTGCCTCGCTTTTTTGCTCTCAATTTAGTTTAACTTCTGCGTATGTGCAATTACCTGTAAAAGAGAACAATCACTGTTATTTAATGAGTTAGTAATTAGAGTTTGATTGAGACTCAATTTCTGATCTTCCATCGAAGTTGAGTCCTTGAACAACACAAACTCCAACCCTATCTTTTATTTGTATTCTCTTCTCATAAGGAGACTTTCTCTCCTTATCCCATATGCAACCTTTTCGATCAGTTCAGGAGATATTGCTGCTTGATCAATGAGACTTATCTCCTTCACGTGCATCTCACATGTATAGGGTGAAAAACACTGTGCTTCACATGATGGACCTGGTCCATGACTGAGTTCATTTGTCATTCTTCATAACTTCACCTGTTCTTGGGCCAACAAATTCCCCCTTTTTGATGATGACAAACTCTGTGCTTTTTACTTGATCAAAGAACCTGTAAGAACTCAGCTTAACCATCAACACTTAGCTTAGATATTTTACTTATCATCAAGGACCAGGTTAATTAGGTTATAAATATCACTTAATCAGAATAATGAGTAAAGTACAATGTCATCTCTTCCCCCTTTTGGCATCATCGAAAAGTTGCATACACAGTGTGAAACCCAGACTTTAATAAGTACTCATGGCCACTGGGGCAACTGCAAGTGAAATCATTGTGCAATTATCAATAATTAATACACATATTTAAACTATTAAGATCAGAATCATCATTGAACAAGAGAAAACAACAGTTGTCATGATAAAGATATGGTTCCACAAACAGTCCACAAAAAGAAAGAAAAACTTCCAAAACATGCGCAAAAAGAAACAGAAACATCCCTATTCTGGGTCACTGGGGGTCACTGTAGGTATTAGACTAGTTCAGAAGACAAGTGCTAGGATACATAGGGCTTGGAGGAACTAGAGGGTTGAGACTGGAGAAGATTTAGCATATTCTGAAGCATTCCATCACTCTTCTCCTTTTCTTTTGCTAGCTCAGTTCTAAGGCCATCTCTCTCACTCTCCAATTCAGCCACGCGTGCCTTGAGCCTAGCAATTTCATCATCCTTAGTTCCACACTCCTGAACCAAGGCCCTAACCTTTTTTAGAAGATCAGCCAGAGTTTCCTTAGCAGATGAACCAGGTTCATCTTTTTGTTTGCTCAAGTGAACCATCCCTTCAGCTGCTTCCCCAGAACCACTTCCCTCTAACTTGAAGCCACTTTCTTCTTCAACTCCACATATAGCAAGAACTTCTCCCTTTCCTTTTCCCCTCTCTTCACCACTTCCTCCCTCTCTCTCTTTTCCCTTCTTTTTACCTCCACTCCTACTCGATTCAGCCAACAATACATCTTTAACAGGTTCAATTAGAACAAACCTGTTTTCTACGTTTTTAACTTCAGAAGAACCTACCCCAAGAGTTTCTTGAATTTTCTCAGTGTCAGAAGGCCCATGTTCTTCACCTTCACTAGCAGAAATAAATGATTCAGAGTCAGAACCGGAATCAGACTCTTTAGCTGGGGATTCCCTTTTCTGGCTAGCTTTCAACCTCTCATTTAAAACTTTCCTCAGAGCTCCAGATGCTACAGTTTTTCTAGCCAACATTTTCTGCCTTCGAAGCCTAGGTTTTGGGGATTCACTAGGAGGAGTAGAAGAGGATGTATTTGAGGGTGATGGTGGTGGAGGAATGCCAGGATGATCTTGTGGGTTAGACATGGTTCTTCGTTTATGGACGAGTTTTGGGAATTTCTGAGAAGAAAAGCGATTTGGAATTTCTGGAGAGAGAAAAGCGATTTAGGATTCTTGGAGAAGGGGAGCAATTAAAACAGGAGATATAATTTTTGACGGTTTTAGAATGAAGAAAAGAGTAAGAGAAGTGGTGTATATTTAAAGATAATTAGTCATTATTGCAGTAACGACAACTTTTTCAGAGGTCAATTAGAAGTCTAATCAGCCTGGAATTCCAGTCCCTTAATGATTATTTTGGCTTCCCTAGATATTAGGCAAACATCACGGTTTTAGAGTTCTAATGGGACGAACTGGTTCAATGCTTCAACGGATAGAATTTTTCTAGGAATTTGGCAAGCATAGGACTTCTGCTCATGATTGAATTGTTAATCTTTCTAATTATGCAAAGTATTGAAAACATACCTAAACTTTCATATGAGCTCATACTGATGAACCAGGTTCTTCATATTGAATTCTGTTGAACATGCCTCAAATGCCATAATAGAAAAAACTTTGTAAGAGATCAGTGAATCATATGTACACATGTCATAGGAGTATACTAATTAAAGTATGAAACTGAGTAAGAATTAATCTAGATAGTTACACAAAGTTAGAACTCCTAACCAAAAAATTTTTTCATATTTTTTTTTAATTGTGCATTCTGAACTGGACCTATTAGGTGATCTTAATCATCCCTAATTCCAACCTGTTCCTCTCAAAGTTTTCTCTACTCAGTGCTTTAGTAAAAATGTCAACAATTTGCTTATCAATAGCACAAAATTCTATGGAGATCAATCCTTTCTCATAGTTATCTCTTAAGAAGTGGTGTCTAACATCTATGCGCTTAGTCCTTTTATGATGAACATGGTTCTTTGTCATACTTATAGCACTAGTGTTGTCACAGAATATTGGAATACAACCAACTTCAATACCAAAATCTACCAACTTTTGTTTGATCCATAGCAATTGAGCACAACAAGAGGCAGCAGCAACATACTCAACTTTAGCAGTAGATAAGGCCACTGAGTTTTGCTTTTTGGTAGCCCATGACACAAGACATGAACCAAGGAAGTGTGCCATACTTGAGGTGCTCTTCCTGTCCACTAGAAAACCTGCATAATCCGCATCAGCATATCCTACTAGATTAAAATTGCTACCTTTGGGATACCACAGACACAGATCAGTGGTGCCTTTCAAGTATCTTAGTATCCTTTTGACAGCAGTCAGGTGAGACTCTTAAGGATTTGCCTGAAAGCGAGCACAAAGCCCTATACTGAAAACAATGTCAGGTCTGCTAGCAATAAGATGCAGAAGTGAGCCAATCATACCCCTATACAACTTTTGATCAACAGATGAACCAGGTTCATCAACATCTAACTTAGTAGCAGTTGCAATAGGTGTGTCTATTTCTTTAGATTCTTCCATTTTAAACTTTTCGATTAGCTCCTTTGCATACTTTTGCTGGTGGATCATAGTTCCATTTGGACTTTGTTTGATCTGTAAGCCTAAGAAGAAATTAAGCTCACCCATCATGCTCATTTCAAACTCACTCCCCATTAATTTTGCAAAGTCCTTACTTAGCTTATCAGTGGTGGCCCCAAAGATTATGTCATCAACATATATTTTTACAACAAACAGATCCTTACCTTTTTCCCTTAAGAATAAGGTACTATCAATTTTACCTCTTTTGTACCCATGCTCCAGCAGGAATTTGGACAATCTTTCATACCATGCTCTTGGGGCCTGCTTGAGTCCATAGAGAGCCTTGTCTAACTTGTACACATGCTCAGGACATTCCTTGCTTTCAAACCCTGGATGTTGTTTCACAAACACTTCTTCTTTCAGGTAGTCATTTAGGAAGGCACTTTTGACATCCATTTGATGAAGAGTGAATTCTATGTGTGCTGCAAAGGCTATGAGGAGTCTAATTGCTTCTTGTCTTGCAACCGGTGCAAAAGTCTCATCATAGTCTATGCCCTCCTCCTGGCTGTAACCTTGGACGACCAATCTTGCCTTGTTTCTTGTAACAGTTCCATCTTCATCAAGTTTGTTCCTAAGTACCCACTTTGTACCAATAACTGATCTGTCTTTGGGCCTTGGAACTAGATGCCAAACTTGAGTTCTTTCAAATTGATTGAGTTCATCTTGCATTGCATTGATCCTATCTGCATCCTGCAAAGCCTCAACAACATTTTTAGGTTCAATAAGAGATAAAAATGCATCAAAAGCCACAGATTCTTTAATTGTGATCTAGTTTTGACTCCAGATGTTGGATCAGTGATAATGTTCTCAATGGGATGAGAACTTTGATACTTGTGAGGTTTCACAACCAACTGGTTTCTACTAGATGTTTCTCCCATGTTCTGTTGCCGAGGAACAAGGTCATGAACAGGTTCCTTTAAGGGATTTATTTCAATTACTCTTTGATTAGTTCCCCCTGTCAGGTTGCCCTGGATGGAAGAACCTGTTCCATCACCTGTTCCTTCAGTTGGTGCCATTTTGACTTGTGCTGAGCTTCAGTCAAGTCCTTTACCAATCCAGTGGCTTCATCTTCATGTTCCCGCCTCTCAGAAAGAATATTAGTTTCATCAAATACTACATGTACACTTTCTTCTACACACAAAGTTCTTTTATTAAACACTTTATATGCTTTGCTATGTGAAGAATATCCCAAGAATACTCCCTCATCACTTCTGGGATCAAACTTACCTAGGGAGTCTTTTCCATTATTGTACACATAGCACTTACAACCAAATGCCCTGGGATATGTTTGGTTTTATCCCTTTAAGTAACTCATAGGGAGTCTTCTCTACAAGAGATCTAGTCATCATCAATTGATTATGTAGCATGCAGTGTTTACAGCCTCTGCCCAGAAGCTGTGAGGCAGTTTGCTAGAAAGCAGCATGGTCTAGCCATGTCCTCAAGAGTCCTATTCTTTCTTTCAACTACTCCATTTTGTTGAGGAGTCCTAGGGGCAGAGAAATTATGATCTATACCATTTTCATCATAGAATTCAGCAAACTTGGAGTTTTCAAATTCAGTTCCATGATCAGACCTAATGGATGCAAGTTGATTTCCTAATTGTTTTTGAGTTTTTCTAACAAATGCAGTAAACATGTCAAATGCTTCATCTTTAGAAGTTAGAAATAGAACCCAGGTAAATCTAGAATAATCATCAACAAGCACCATTACATATTTCTTTCCACCTCTGCTCATGGTTCTCATTGGACCACAGAGATCCATATGGACCAGTTCCAATGACTTGGTTGTGCTTACCATTTTCTTGCTCTTGAACGATGATCTTACCTGCTTCCCCCTTGCACATGCCTCACAAACTTTGTCTTCCTTGAACTTGATGTTAGGTAACCCTATCACCAAGTCCTTAGAGACTAATTTGTTTAGCTGATTCAAACTAGCATGACCAAGTCTTTTGTGCCACAGGAGGGGATCATTATCCAGCACACTTAGGCAGGTTAGTTCATTTTCTGAGAGAGTAGACAAATCTACAATGTAAATATTGTTAACTCTCTTTCCCTGCAAAACAATCTTGTCAGTGGTAAGATTTATCACAAAGCATTTAGTAGAGGTGAATGCTACCAGGTTACCTCTGTCACACAGTTGTGACACACTAATCAGGCTATATTTCAAGCCATCTATCAAGTAGACATTCTCAATGGAGTGAGAGTCTGTCTTTCCTACCTTTCCAACCCCACTGATCTTACCTTTCTTTCCATTACCAAAGGAGACATTACCTCCTTTTAAGTCCTCAAGTGAAAGGAACTGGTCCTTGTTCCCAGTCATATGTTTTGAGCAGCCACTATCCATATACCATATTTGGCTGCTTCCTTTCACTTGGACCTGCAAAAAGAAATCAGGGGTTAGTCTTAGGAACCCAAACCAGTTTGGGTCCCTTTCTATAGGCAAAAGGATGAATCAAATTCTTTCTTGCCCACCCAGGCAGCTTATTTTTTTCTTGAACAAAGGCTTTGTTCTTTTGACTGGCCTTTACTTTTGCATTACATTCGTTTTTGTAATGACCAGTCTTGCCACAGCGTGTGCATATTTTATTCTCAAGAAGTGTGAGGTACTTGCTTTTAGGGTCCCACTTTTGTGCTTGAGTCCCATAACCAAGTCCTCTTTTGTTGCTACTGTGGTGCTCTTGCAACCAAGAAAGTGCATCAGAAGCCTTGTTCCATTTGCAAGTTCTGTCTAGTTCATGTTTCACTTTTCCTAAATCTTCTTTTAGGACTTTAATCAATTCATCTTTCTTATACAACTCATCCTTCATATTTCCTAAGTTTTCCTCTAAAGTGAGATATGTGTGATCAACTTTCTTCTTTCCTGTTCCTAGTTTCAATTTTAAGTTTTCAGACCTAAGTTCTAGGACACTAGTGTCAAGTTGAAGAACCTGGTTCTTTAACTCAGTATTTTTGCTATCACTCTCTTTAGCCCTAGACTCTAGACTTTTGCATTTTGCTTTTAGGATCACACATTCTCTAGACATATCTTCCTTCTCATTGTTAATTATCTCAGACTCATCAATGAAGTCTATTAATAGCGCAGCCAGCGTTTCTTTATACAGAAATTTAATCTTGTCTTTGAGATGAAGAATACTTACCTCTTGTTCATCATTTGATTCTCCGATGGCCATAAGAGCTTGTTCATCTCCAGCTTCATCCTCTGAGTCCTCATCTGATGTTTCTCCCCAAGCTGCAACCATAGCTTTTGTTGATCCTTTGTTCCTCTTTGGTTGAACCTGTTCCTTCTCCTGTTCCTTCATTCAGCCCTTTCTTTCTTCCACTCAATTTCCCATTGAGGACAGTTTTTGATTATGTGATCAGTCTTACCACATTTGTAGCAACCCTCATTGGTTTGGAGACAGTGCTTAGTTCTCATGAAGATAGAGAGGCAATGCTTATCCTCATGCAAGGAAAGGAGACAATGCTTAGTCTCATGCAGTGGAAGGCAGTGCCTAGCCTTATGCAAACAGGGAGGCAATGCTTAGCCTCATGCAAGGAAAGGCAGTGCTTAGCCTTATGCAAAGAAAGGCAGTGCTTAGCCTTATGCAAATAGGGAGGCAATGTTTAGCCTCATGCAAGGAAAGGAGACAATGCTTAGCCTCATGCAAGGAAATGAGACAATGCTTAGTCTCATGCAGTGGAAGACAGTAATTAGCCTTATGCAAATAGGGAGGCAATGCTTAGCCTCATGCAAGGAAAGGTAGTGCTTAGCCTTATGCAAAGACAGGCAATGCTTAGCCTTATGCAAATAGGGAGGCAATTCTTAGCCTCATGCAAGGAAAAACAGTGCTTAGCCTTATGCAAAGAAAGGTAGTGCTTAGCCTTATGCAAATAGGGAGGCAATGCTTAACCTTATGCAAATAGGGAGCCAATGCTTAGCCTCATGAAAGGAAAGGCACTGCTTAGCCTTATGCAAAGAAAGTCAGTGCTTAGCCTTATGCAAATGGGGAGGCAATGCTTAGCCTCATGCAAGGAAAGGAGACGATGCTTAGTCTTATACAGGGGAAGGTAGAGCTTAGCCTTATGCAATTGAGGAGGCAGGCCTTAGCCTCATGCAAAGAAAGGTAGTGCTTAGCCTTATGCAAATAGGGAGGCAATGCTTAGCCTTATGCAATAGAAAGGCAATGCTTAGCCTCATGCAATTGGGAGACAAATGGAAAAGTAATGTATTTCTTAGCTGAAGATGTTCATGTTAGATAATTCGTTGTCTTGAAGGATGTGTCTTGATGTATCTGCGAGTATCGTCGTTTTATCGTATCTGCATTCAAAGAAAGACTTGTGAGTTCTGTAGGGGGGAAGGTCGGTTCGTGCCTTCGCCTGCTTGCTTTGCTTTGATTTGCTCTGTATCGAGATCCTGTTCCAGTTACAATGGGTAGCATCTGATTGTCATAGAAATAAAGTTTTCGAAAAGTATGCATGCATTTGATAAACGTAGTTATTTTGAAACTAGTTTACGATATTAAGTAAATTAAATGAACCAATGACTGCGACACTTTAGAGACATTGCGACTTCTTTGCATTAGAATTTTGAGGGTCCTCCTCAAAATTCTGCCCCAGTTTAGTAAGCGATTATTCGGCCGTTCTGCATGTGACGAAGTTTGTTGGATTTGCTCCGGAATTTTGAGAATCCTTCTCAAAATTTTTCCCCAGTTACTTAACCGATTCTCTGATTGTCTTGCACATGATGACTTCGGCTGGACTTGCTCCGGAATTTCGAGGGTCCTCCTCCAAATTCTGCCCCAGTTTCTGGTTGTGGGGAAAATGAAAATTTTATAGAGATGTGACCAAACCCACAGGGATGCCTACGTATCCCCTCTTAAACGAGAATCAAGTCAAGCGTAGTTCAGTTACATCAAATGAATAATTTAAATATAGTATCTCTTGACTGCATCCGAATTGACAGGCTTTGGCCAAACTTCTCCATCCATTTCTGCAAGTATGAGTGCTACTCCTGTTAGTACTCTGTGAACCATGTAGGGCCCTTGCCAATTGGGCAAAAACTTTCCTTTGGCTTCATCTTGATGTGGGAAGATTCATTTCAACACCAGCTGTCCCGGTGTGAACTGTCTAGGTTTGACCCTTTTGTTGAAAGCTCTGGACGTTTTGTTCTGATAAAGTTGATCATGTCATACTGTATTCATTCTTTTTCCGTTGATAATAGCCAATTGTTCATAGAGACTCCTTATCCATTCTGTATCACTGAGTTCTGTTTCCTGTGTAATTCTCAAGGAAGGAATATCAACCTCGGTGGGAATGACAACTTCAGTACTGTAAACCAGCATGTAGGGAGTTGCTCCGGTTGATGTACGAACTATGGTACGATATCCCAATAAGGCAAATGGTAATTTCTCGCGCCATTGCTTGTGGTTGTCTACCATTTTCCTCAGAATTTTCATGATGTTTTTGTTGGCAGCTTCCACGGCTCCATTCATTTGAGGTCTGTATGTTGTGAAATTCTTATGCTTGATCTTGACGGTTTCACACATAGCTTTCATTAAATTGCTATTGAGGTTGGAGGCATTGTCGGTAATGATAGATTCTGGGACCCCGAATCGGCAAACAATACGATCCCTAAAAAAATCTGCGTTGACTTTCTTGGTTACAGCCTTATACGATGCGGCCTCAACCCATTTTGTGAAGTAGTCTATGGCCACTAAAATGAATCTGTGCCCGTTTGAAGCGGCGGGCTCGATCGGACCGATGACATCCATTCTCCAAGTAGCGAAAGGCCAAGGTGCACTTGTTGCATTGAGTTCATTTGGTGGTACTCGTATCATATCTGCATGTACCTGACACTGGTGACACTTTTGGACATACCTGATGCAGTCTATTTCCATAGTCAATCAAAAGTATCCTGCTCTTAATATCTTCTTGGCTAGAACAAAACCATTCATGTGCGGCCCGCAAGTTCCAGCGTGTATTTCCTCGAGCAGTCTGGAAGCTTTTATGGCGTCAACACATAATAATAACCCTAGGTCTAGAGTCCTTCTATACAGAACTCCTCCACTTTGGAAGAAATGATTGTACAATCTCCGGAGCGTGCGTTTCTGAGTATGATTTGCATGCTCCGGGTATTCTCCTTTTGCCAAGTATTCCTTGATATCATGGTACCATGGATTTCCATCTATTTCTTCTTCAACATGAGCATAATAAGCTGGTTGATTATGGATTCTTACCGGAATAGGATCGATGAAATTTCTTTCCGGATGCTGTATCATGGAGGACAAAGTGGCTAGTGCATCTGCGAACTCATTCTGGATTCTCAGAATATGCTTGAATTCTATCTTTGCAAATCATTTCATCAACTCTTGTATGTGATACAAATATGGCAATATTTTGGTATTCTTGGTAGCCCACTCTCCTAGAACTTGATGTACCAGAAGATCCGAATCACCAATTAGCAGCAACTCCTGTATATTCATGTCAATGGCCAAATTGAGCCCCATGATGCAAGCTTCATATTCTGTCATATTGTGGTGCACGGAAACCTGAGCTTTGCGGATACTGGATAATGTTGACCGGTCACTGACACCAAAACAGCCCCAATACCTACTCCTTTGATATTTGCGGCCCCATCAAAAACATTCTCCAACCGTCATAGGTTTCGGTGATATCTTCTCCTACAAAAAAAACTTCTTCATCGGGAAAATACATTTTCAATGGTTTGTATTCCCCTCCCACAGGATTTTCCGCAAGATGATCTACTAGTGCCTCTCCCTTGACCGCCTTCTGAGTCACATAGACAATGTCGAATTCACTCAATAGTATCTGCCATTTTGCTAGTTTCCCCGTAGGCATTTGTTTCTAAAAGATGTATTTCAGGGGATCCATCCTTGATATGAGATATGTAGTGTAGGCACAGAAGTAGTGCCTCAATTTCTAAGCTATCCACGTCAGAGCACAACAAATGCAATCCAACAGAGAATACCGTGCTTCGTAGGGTGTGAACTTCTTACTCAGATAGTATATGGCCTGTTCTTTTCTTCCCATCTCATCATGTTTTCCCAAAACACAATCGAAAGCTGTATCTAGTACGGACAAATAGAGTAGCAAAGGTCTACTAGGTTCCGGCGGGACCAAGATTGGTGGTGTGGATAGGTATTCCTTGATTCTGTCAAAGGCTTTCTGACATTCTTCAGTCCATTTTGTAGTAGCATCTTTCTTCAACATTTTGAAAATGGGCTCACAAATCACGGTTGATTGTGCTATGAATCGGCTGATGTAATCGAGACGCCCTAAGAAACTCATCACATCTTTCTTACTCTTCGGAGGTGGTAAATCTTGGATGGCTTTGACCTTTGAAGGGTCCAACTCAATCCCCCGGTGACTGAAGATGAAACCTAGCAATTTTCTAGTAGGGACTCCGAAGGCACACTTCGCAGGATTCAGTTTCAGGTTGTACCTTCGAAGCCGATTGAAGAATTTCCTTAAATCTGCTATATGATCTGCCCTTCTTCTGTATTTGATGATGACATCATCCACGTACACTTGTATTTCTTTGTGAATCATGTCATGAAAAATAGTTGTCATGGCTCTCATGTATGTGGCTCCAGCATTCTTCAGGCCAAACAACATCATCTTATAGCAATACATCCTCTACGGAGTGATCCAGATATGATAGTATCCTGCGAAGCAATCCACAAAGGATTGGATTTCATGCTTGGCATAGTTGTCAATCAGTATGTGTATATTGGGTAACGAGAAATCATCTTTGGGACTTGCTTTGTTTAGGTCCCGATAGTCAACACATAGTCTGACCTTCTCATCCTTCTTCGGAACTGGCACGATGTTGGCCAACCAAGTAGGGTATTCAACCACTTTGAGAACCTTGGCTTTGATCTGCTTAGTGACTTCCTCTTTGATTTCTAGACTCATATCAGGTTTGAACTTTCTGAGTTTCTGTTTCACAAGCGGACACATCGGATTAGTAGGTAGTTTATGAGCCACTATAGACGTGCTCAAACCAATCATATCATCATAAGACCATGCGAAAATGTCCTCATACTCCTTCAGGAAACGGGTGTATTCTTTTTTTTCTGATGGTGACAAGTGGATACTTATGCGGGTTTCTTTGACTGTTTCAGAATCTCCCAAATTGACTATCTCGGTTTCATCCAAATTTGACTTAGGTTTGTTCTCAAAATTTTCCACTTCTCTGACAATTTCCTCAGGTATTATATCTTCTTCTTCTATTTCCTCTGAATCACTATACTTATGTTGCGTTGTCTCGTTACATGTCAGAGTCGTCGGTTCACCAGGATAAGTAATAATAATGCTGTAGATAGAAAATGTAAAGGAAAACAATAAATACTAAAATAGCAATGCATTAGATAAGTCTTGAAAACAATAAAACAAGTACGACTCGATGACTCGAGCAGTTATTTCAAAACAAAATGTGTCTAAAAAAAATACGGAGAACGTCTTAAATGCTAAAAATTGCTTTTAAAAATAGATCATTCTAATTGCCAGACTACCCAGGAACTCGACGGGCCCGGGATGGTGCAGCAGTCCAATTCCTGAGAACGGCTCCCTTTCCCACGGTCTGGATTGTAAGGTCTTCCTTGTCCTCCTCCTCAACTATTGCATTGCAGTCCATGTATTCATCGTCTAGAAATAGATTCCTTAGGCCAACTAAAGCCTCATCTTCTTCAGACCCCTATATCACGTCAGCTGTTGAAATGTTTGATGCAGATGCGATATTGGTTGTTCAAGAGGGTAATAGGGACCACGCCATGGCAGCAACCAATCATCATACTCCTGCCAGGTGTACTGGTATCCAAGTCCAAAGGTTGTGTCGTGGCATTTTGATTGTATTGGCTTAGTGATACCCTGGAGATTGTTGCCTAGACCTTTACCGGTTCATACCCTGTCCATAACAGTATGCTTTCGATCTTACTACTCCACCACTTGTCTTTCTCGATGGCATTGACATGCTCGATGCGATGGTACGTTTCTCCATCCAGCTTCCTTCTATTCTCGACAACTGGAACAGTTTGATTGGTGTAAATAGGATTACTTCCATCTCCATAAATGATCACCCCCTGATGTTTCCATTCAAACTTCACGGCCTGGTGCAGCGCAAAAGTGATGGCTCCAGCAGCATATATCCAAGGTCGTCCCAACAATAGATTGTACGTAGCAGATATGTCCAATACTTGAAACTCAACATCAAACCAAGTCGGGCCCATCTGCAAACAAAGGTTGATTTCTCCAATTGTGGCCCTTTGAGACCCATCAAATGCTTTCACATTCATACTCCCTGCTCGTATCTCATGGAAATCCTTACATAACCTTTTCAAAGTAGTCAATGAACAAAGGTTGAGGCTCGAACCCCCATCTATTAGGACTCTGGCTATGAATTTGTCCTCAAACTGTATTGTGATGTGCAGTGCCCTATTGTGACTCAATCCTTCAGGTGGTAGTTCGTCTTCGTGAAAGATGATCTTGTGGCTCTCCAATACTTGCCCAACCATGTTGGCCATCTCTCCACTAGTGATGTTGTTGGGCACGTAAGCTTCGTTCAATACTTCCATTAATGCATTCCTATGCGTCTCACAATTCTTTAGCAGTGACAGTATGGAAATCTGAGCAGGGGTTTTGTTCAAATGATCCACTACAGAGTACTCCCTTGCTTGCACCTTTCTCCAAAGATCATCTGGGCCGGTTTCAATGATAGGTTGTTTGGGAGCGGCTTCTTTACTTGTTCCTCCCAAATGCTCAGGTGTGTAAACCCTATCGATCCTAGTCATGCCTTGTGCGGCACCTATTTCTTCCATCTTCCCTTTTCCTTTTCTTCTCACCTTTGCAGCATAGTCCCATGGTATAGCATTGGAATTAAAGGACGGCATGGGTGCTACCGTCACAGTGAAGGGTGTGGTCACTTCCACCTCAAACGGAGCTGGTGCGGCTGTGTGCGTTGTTGTTTTAACCTCAAACGGTGTTGGCGTGGTCATTTCAATTTCAATTGGTGACTGAATTTGCACTATAATGGATGTGAGAGTGACTGGAGGTATTGTGGTTTCATCCCCTTCACGAATGAGTCCAATTGATCTTTCCGGATCCCATTCTTCATCAGTTTCTATCATATTTACCCCCTCGCCCCTGTGATCCGGGAGAGGATTGTTGCGGATATTAGATGCAGCCGTTTTTGCTTGTATAACCTTGGTGTCAATCAGCGTCTGGATCTTATCTTTCAAAGTACGACATTCATCAATAGTGTGTCCCTTCATGCCCGAGTGATAGGCACATGTCTTGTTCAGATTAACCCATTGGGAAGAGTTCTCTATAGCAACAACGAGAATGGGGGTGATATAAATGGAAACCTTCAGTCTATCATAGAGCTGATCAATGGGTTCAGCAATAGGAGTGCATTGTCTGGGTGGTCTACGATCAAAATTTGGTTTGGGTTTCTGGTAGTTTTGGCGGGCTGGTGGTGGTGAGTGGTAATATGCAGGTTGTGTGTTATAAGTATGGTAGGTGGTGGCGAGTTGTTGGTATCTGGGACGTGAAGGCTGATATGTGGGTGGTGGGGTTTGGTATGTGAGGGGAGATTTTGGTCCATGGGCTACCATCACGGCTCCCACTTCTTTCTTTTTGGATATACCCCCTGACTGCAAAGCTTTGTTCGTAGCCTGTAATGCCTCAAAATTTGTTACCATTCTGCTCTTGATTCCTTCTTCAATCCTTTCCCCCAATTTGATGATGTTGGAGAATTTTTTATTCTCGATAACCATTAACCTTTCGTAGTATTGTGGATCCTGGGCCCGGACAAAGAACTTGTTCATCTGCTCTTCTTCCAATGCCGGCCTCACTTTCGTAGCTTCCGATCTCCACCGAGTAGCATACTCACGGAAAGTCTCTGTTAGCTTCTTCTTGAGATTCTGGATATAGAAGACATTTGGTGCATTCTGCGTATTAAACCTGAACCGATCCATGAAATCCGATTCCATGCTTACCCAGTTAACCTATTTCTTTGGATTTTGGCTGATATACCAAGACCAGGCGTCTCCGTGAGGCTCCTCATAAATAACTTCATGCGGATTCTTTCATCCTTGCAAACTCCTACGAGCTTGTCGCAGTATGTCTTTAGATGCACCTTTGGGTTACCTGTTCCGTCAAATACTTCGAACTTGGGAGGTTTGTAACCCTCCGACAGTTCTACGTCCGGCTGAATACACAAATCTTCAATTCAAACCTTCGATGCCTCTACCCCCTTCGACACCTTGGTCTCGACTTGTGAGTTTCTTAAGTTCCTCTGCCATGTTCTTGCTGAGCAGGTCCTTCTCGACGGGTTCAGGTATGTATAAGGTTTTTTTAGGAGTGTGGGGTAAGGTTTCCACATATATCGGGTTGCTTTGATGGACTCCAGGGGTTTGGGTGTAGTGGTGGTTGTTGGTTGAGTTTTGTGGATCGGGGATAGGTTGTGGTGCGTTCTGAGGGGTATGATAAGTAGAAGTTTGTGGATACTGGGTTGGTTGATGATAATGTTGTGGAGGAGTTGGTATTGGTGGGGGATTGGGATTTTGAGGCGATGTGGCATATTGGTGAGGTGCGAGAGGATTTTGTAGATGCTGGTTTGGTGTATTTTGGGGAGGTACTGGGTTTTGGGTGTTTTGTTGGTTGATGTCGGGGACGTTCAGGGTAAGGGAGAGATTTTCCAAGTTCCGAACCTGCTCAAGTTCCCCTTGTAGCTCCAATATCTTTTGTTCCAACCGCAAAACCAAGTTATTCGGCGTTGGAGTGCTTGGTCCGTCTGAAGTTTAAAAATTCTATTCATGCGTAGCATTGTCTTTCCTGATATTGCTTGTATCATCCATTTTGGCCTTTCCTTTGCTTTAGGATCATTTGGAGGAGGATGAGGTGGAGGACCTCTTGATCTGGTATGATATGCTGATGATGCCAGTATGCACAACCAACCTTAGGGGATGGGAATAAACAAATAAAGAAAAGAAAAACAAAAGGTAAACAAGCCAGTGAGGAGTATTAAAAGGTTGTTTGCGGTATTTAAACACATATTGCGGAACCATAAATTCGCGTCCTAATTTGGGGACCTCATTGTGCTCGAGGTAGGCCAAGCGATATATAGATTTGGAGAAAATTGATGCCAATAACTGCGTCATTTCATTAACATGATAAATAAACTGAATCTCTACTAAAACGACAATAATGATAAATAGTCCCTAATAGCATATGCCTTATTACAACCAAAGCCTAAAACGAGTCTAGAAAGCAAGTAATAAATTTCTAATCTATTTGGTCCCAGAAGGACCTTCTCCATGCTTGGCCTTCTTTGCTCCATCGATCAAGTTCCCCGGGTCGCGCATGTCGAGCATCAGATACGCCCTTGCTAGGAGACCTCCTTCATTTCCATCCATGTTTTGACGGCCTGTAACCCTGTTTCTCATCTTTCCTTCCAGCTCCATCAATCCCTGCTCTAAATACTCTAACCTCTCTATTGATTTAGTAGCGATTTCCCTCCATTCATTAGTTGCTTCCATATCCGCTTTGTGTTGTTCCAAATGTCTGGCCTCAGGTTCAAAAATCCTTTTGTGTAACCTCCTATATTTGAATTGGGCCTCGGCAGCGTCGTCTATGACCCTATTTCCCAAATCAATTCCTGGCTTGACTTCTCCCGCTATGTCATCGACCAACCATGATGGATAAAAGTGCACATGGCCAGCATGGTATCGATCTGGCTCGATGGTATCCTTTTCCACCATGACCTTTAGGTGCCACATGTGCCTCGTACTTGAATGGAATAGCATCACCTTGGAAATCTGCTTTGTAGTGAATCATCTTGGAGACTCGGGGTATAACTTGTTTCCTCCCAGCCTATCTCATGACCCTGGTAGGAGCATAAGGATAGATACCCCTCAACCGAATCAGCACTAAATGAGGAACATCTCTTGACCTGATGATAAACTCGCTAGTAGGGAACCACTCGAACATCCACTGGACCTTGTCATCCATCAAATTGCGAAAGAAGCGCACCCAATCCACAGCATTTTCCGGTTGTACAAACCTGTCTGGGATGAAAGTCATTCTTTTTGGATGGTGAAAAGCTATGTGGTCATTCCATGGTCGTCGGGGAAATTCCTGACGGTACTGTCCTCTTTGAAGATGCTCCAACAACCATATTTGTAGCAACAAATTACAACCCTAGAAATATCTGAATCCCTTCTTACAGTGGTCCAAAGCTCAGTATATTTCTACCACGATCATTGGGACAATAGTGTAATTCTGTCCCTCAATTCCATCCATTAGGGTCTTGGTAACCATAGCTAAAGGGGTGTGAATCCTTTCTCCTTGTATTGGGAATACCAACATTCCCAGAAAACAGATAATAAACACAAACCCGACCGTGGGTACGAACTCGACCGTGGGTCCAACCCAACGAAGTGATAGCAAACTCATCATGGTAAAGGCGGAGGATTTGCTGTGCCCATAACGTTCGTAAAGGAAGTCGAAATGTATATAGGATTTCTTCAGGCAGACTAACTCATAATTCTTTCTAAAACCCATCATTTTCAGAAACCCTCGAGAAGTGCAATTTTCTGGTACCAATAGACCGGGGCTATCCCAAGGAAGTCCAGCAAAGCCCCCTATTTCCTCTAGAAGGGGAGTAATTTCTACATCCCTGAATGGAAAACAGCCCTTTTTTCATCCCAAAACATAGTAGCGGCCTTAATCAGTATGTTGTTCGGTTGAATGTCTAGCAAAGAAGGTAAATTCCCAAGAGCTCTTTTCACGTGGATTTTGTCGCTTGGTGCAAGATTTCCCCACCAATCCAGTAGCAAAGGTGGGATATTTTGAACCATGCCGAACCTGGGGACCTCGTGCCTCATTTCTGCAAAACAGATAAAGTTAGCCCTTGCCCTCTTCAGATTCAGCTATTTTCATGTTAATGATCAGCATATTGGCATGTTTTTCTCCAAATGATGCACAGATCGTGATTGTGTCCATTGGGATTATGGAAATCCCAGCGGATTTTGGACAAGGTTTGTCTTAGTGAGTTATTGCACGGACATCGTTCTAACTCATACTAGGTTTAGACATGCTGCATGCACAGTTGATTTTAGAATGGGGTTTCTAGGAGATTCTAGACCGGTACCCTCAAGTGGACAACTTGAGAGGGAAAGGCACGGAACCGTCGATTGCACCGTTGATCGACTAGTTTTACCGCAAATAAGCCTTTCCAATTTTAAAGGGTGATTTTAGGAAGAGCGCGGACACTCATCAAGTGACGCTATGGTATTAATACGCACGAGTGGAATATGATGCTGAGCATGCTTTATACAAAGATAAAATATCACGTTGTCAAATATTTTTGCATGTTGAAAACAGTAAAATGCAGTATAAATATAAAGACATAAAGAAAGGAAAACAAGGAAGAAGTTAGATCGCGTAATGAAAGAATTATAATAAAGCAAATAAAGGGAAAAGGATTGGGGAGAGACATAACATAGAAAAGTTAAAAGTTCGGAGCAAGTGAACATGATTAGGAAAAAAGGGGAAACATACATTGTAATCAAATTAAACTTTCACTTGCTTAGGAAAAAAGGGGAAACATACATTGTAATCAAATTAAACGAAGAGTTGCATATGAGTTCATATAAAGGGGAAATAGGGAAAAAGGATGTGCATGCAGCAATAAAAGGGAAAATGGGAGCGGGAGAATCAGGTAACAGCAAAATAACAAAGACACACTTATCATGGAAGACTAATTCACAAAGATCAAGTTCGTAACGGTAAGATCCTAAAAGTCCCCAGCAGAGTCGACATGCTATCGCGCCCCGTTTTCTCGCGAAATTGGGTTTCAACACGTGACAACTCTTTTAAGGAAGGTGTTAAAAGAGAGAGTCGCCACCTAATGGGTTAAGGTGCGTTAGGGCACCTAGTTGCAAATAACTTTGTTTGACCAGTTTGCGTCACCAAAGATCGGGTAAGGGCTCGAAATTACCTCAAAAAGAAGGTGTTAGGCACTCTTCGAGGTCCATAACGGTGGGTCCCGGCTGAACTCAATTATATGAATTAGCCTATGTGATCAAATCTAGGAAACAAGGAATTACTAATCGTGAATGAACAATTGAAAGACAAAGGGGATGGGGGTCCTAAGTTTGTTAGCCTAAAGGATCACCCCGTGCAACATAAATAATACTTCGTAGCTCCCTCGAGATAGGGTGTTACTCATATTATTCAGCGGGCACAGACTATCATCTACTACTACCCATTACTATCTTTAATTTTTTACCTAAAGCGCACTAGTTGTATCTAAACCGTGCCTTATACGTGCACTACCCGTCCCATGCCTATGGTCCAGGAGGCATTTGGACCCTCATTTTAGGGTGGTTCTAGACTTTAACTTAGGCAGCTCAAAAATGTCAAAAGCTAGGCGACATACAAAACACATTGGACGTTCACTTATAAGCAAGTAAGGGATCAAGTTGGCCTCCGCAATTAGACAACAAATGCAGGCAAGTCAGATTAACAAAGACAGTTGCTGATTTTAAACAGTGAAGAATGCGGAAACCTCTGGACATGATCTCTATATGAATCTGGATTTAATGGGCCGATAGTTATACGCAAAAACCATTTTACTTTCCAAAACCTATATGATTTGCCTACTGATTTTAAAACATAGGGATTAAACATATAGGCATGATGTCTAGGCGTGTTACGCGATAATAAACAGTGGTAATTAAAGAAGCACATTCAGAATCACTTATTTGACTCTATAGGCAGGTTTTCTAGTGAGAGTAAAGGCATAGTATTTGGAAACTCATGAACAAACGGGCAGAAAATGGTAATTAAACTGATTCAAACCTATAGGCATGCTTTCTACAATTTGATCCGATTTTAGATCCTATAGGCATGGTTTCTATAATTTGTGAAAAAGGCAACATGTAAACAGAATACTGCACGCACATTGAATATACAATTCCCTATAGGCATGGTTTCTAACAAGCAGAACACAACTAAACCAAGTATTGAACCTGTAGGCAGGATTTCTATTGAAAAAATAATGTGTGTGAGAAAGGATAAGATACCTATGGGCATGCTTTCTACGATAGCTGGAAAGTAGCATGTTTTAAGAAAAGATAGATTACCTATAGGCATGATTTCTGACACGTGAAAAACTGAAACATGCTTGAACAAGATAGCACATTTTTTTAGCTAAGTAATGAGCCTATAGGCAGGATTTCTACCCAATTCAGTGCAAGTATAGGATAAAGCCATTTCTCTAATTTTACTAATACCCTAAATTGTTATTACAAATAATTATTACAGACCAGAATTTAATGTAATGAATTACAGAATAAGCATAACTATGGGGAGCCTACAGCAGGCCCAAATACACCCGAACAGGCCAGGCCTTCAACTCACAATAGCTCCAAAACCCATGTTCATAGATACAAAATAACCAGTTGTTGAGTGATTCATCCATATATCAAGACTGAGCATACAAAACCCAAGTCCCTAGTGTGTCCGAGTTCCCAAGGGCTTCAAGAACCCAAGGCAGTGCTCACACTTGGGAGATTGATCGGAAATAGTTCAGGGAAGACTAGGGACCAAATCCTAATGTGTCAGAATTCACAAGGGTCTCACATGAACCCAGAGCAGTGCTCACACTAGGGAGGTCAAAGGAAAGAACCTAAATAGCCTTGGCTTTCAGCCGGCTAGGAATAAGAATTCAGAAGGGCCAGATAGTAGAGGAGTAGGAGATAGTAAAAGAATTTCACTGAAGGGATAGAACACACATACACAAACAAGTAGTAGACATGCTTGAACTTAGGCAAACTTGGTCACATTTTACGAATTAATCACATGATACCAAGGCAAGTTATAAAGCAGATTCATAGTGATAAAAGATGATTCAGAGTAGACTAAGTGCAAAAACTAGTATCATAAGAAGGAATCATATTAATTTGCAATAGATCAGGGCATGTTTAAAACTGATTAGGGCAGTTACTAGAGGTGTCATAACATAATGAGAACAAAGTCAAACATGCCACATTATAATGCACTTAGAAACAGACTTGCTATCCTATTAAGGAAGACATCTGTACCTAGTTAACCAAACCACAGAAAAGGTGTGAGAGCATGTTTACAAGCAGGTTCATAACAAACTTAGCTTCGAGAAATGGTTATCAATGACATAGAATTTAAGCAGAATCTAACTAATCAACTCAAAATAGGTTTAAGCATATCTCAAACCACAACATAACAACATTTAGGATGGCATAGGCTAATTGAAGTAACATATTAAACAGATAATCAGAATGAAGCGGCAAATGGTCTAATAACTCACCAGTTGAGATGAAACAGGGAATAAAGGAATCCAACAGTGCGGTGAATATCACCAGACAGAAGCAAGAACTCGGAGATTTCTGGCCTTAGTTCTCAGCCGGCCACGAATCAAATCACAGAGCAAAATTATTCAAGAAAGAGTATAAGCACACAGCTTTTGTATAGTAGTGAAGAGATTTTCAAACTCAGAACTTCCCCCTCTTCAAAAGGGAGTGGGGAGGGGTTTAAATAGTGCAGAAACTAAAACATAAACATGGAAAATAATTGATTCAGACACTAAAAGGGCAAGCACTAAAGTATGGAACCAAGAGGAATCTATTGAGCATATATTTGTCACATGTCCTACTGCCTCTAATGTATGGAACTTGTTCATGGGGGCTGCTGGAATTACTGTGCCATTGATTCAATTGAAACAAACTATAAGACATTGGTGGTATGCTCAATGTTGTCCAAAGTTAAAGCCATTGTTTCAAGCAGTACCAGCTATCATCACTTGGGAACTTTGGAAGAGAAGAAATACAGGTAAACATGGGGGTTCAGTGTCCACAAATAGGGTGATTCATGAGATCAATAGGACATTGCATCAACTGGCAAGGGTGATGTATGCTTGGATGACTAATATTCCATTGTTATGGCCAAACATAATTCAATATTTGGAAGGATATAAACCTATATTGATCACTATAAGAGTAACATGGCAGCTTCCTTTTCATGGTTGGTACAAATGCAATACGAATGGAGCTTCAAAAGGAAATCCTGGTCCTAGCTCATTAGGGTTTTGTGTGAGGAATGATGAAGGTGATATGGTGTATGCAAAGGCAGTAGACCTGGGGGTGACAACTAATGTGGTGGCTGAAGCTAAGGCTATTCTTCAAGGATTGGAATACTGTGTGGAGCATGCTCTTCACCCTCTCATATTGGAGACTGACTCATTAGTGATGAAGAAAATGATAGAAGGGGAATGGGATCCTCCTTAGGTTATTTAAATGATGTGAAGAAAATTATAGAGATGAAGGGCAACTTCAATGTGATCTTTCAACATGTGGTCAGAGAAGGCAACTCAGTGGCGGATTTTATAGCTAACATTGTGTTTTCTTTTGCAGGTACATCTGAGTTTCACTCATTTTATGAACTGCCTAGTGCAGGGACGAGGTTGATTAATTTAGACAAGTCTCAAACTCCTAATCTTAGGGTTAGAATAGCAAAGAGAAGAGCCCCAGACTGATGGCTTCACACGATTGGAATCTGCACATACATGTGTGTTTCTTTTATGTCTCATTCTATATGCTATTAAAGTACTTTCCAGTGGTATTATCATGGTCACATGCTCATTCTGGGGGTGCTTTGATAGTATACAGGACCAATGTGATAAGCAGTTATTGGATGGTGCAATTTATTCTACTTCTGGTATGTTCAAATGTTAAGGAAAAGGTTGAATCTGTTATGTGGAATTTCTGGAGATTGTTGAATCATTTTTTAGTGGTATCAGCATGTCTTCATGCTCAATCTGAGGATAGTTTAGCAATGTTTAGAATGATTTCTACATTAAAGGTTCGGGAAGAGAAGGATCTGAGCTTACAAGATCATAAAATCATCCAGCTCCATTGGCCTAGCGGCGCCAGGCTAAAGCCTGATGATACCCTGGCGTTACCCTGGCGTCGCCAGCTTAAAGTCAGCCCTGGCCTAGCTTTTGCCTTGCAAATCCATCCTAAAGCCAACCCCATCCTGGCCTTTGCCTTGCAAAGCTTGCTTAAATCCAACCCCAGCCTGGCTTTTGCCTTGCAAAGCTTGCCTAAAGCCAGCCTCAGCCTGGCTTTTTCCTTGCAAAGCCTACTTAAAGCCAGCCCCAGCCTGGCTTTTGCCTTGCAAAGCCTACTTAAAGCCAGCCCCAGCCGGGCATTTTCCATGCAAAGCCTGCCTAAAGCCAGCCCCAGCCTGGCTTTTGCCTTGCAAAGCCTGCCTAAAGCCAACTTCAAGACAGGTGTAGCCAGGCTCTTTTACATGATAATATTAATGATCCATCACATGATTTATACTTGGATAGAGTCAGTACACTGCCTATGGAGATCAGATCATATTGTAGCAACTCTAATGATTGGAAGACTATGCTGGCTTCAACCTGTGGTGGAGATGTTTGGAATTCATATTAGCCTATGGACTGAATACCCTGGCGCTTGGTGAGAGCTTGATAGGTGCTGCTAGGTATTTGCCACTGGCAATTGGATTCAAATACACTGACAGGAGAAGGAAGCATTCAGCGGACAATGTTGTAATAGCTAGTTCATTAGACTTTAGCTTTTCTCTCTTTTTAGTATCTAGTAGCTTCATGCAACTTCTATTTTGGTTTGGACATCTTGTAAGCTTTGGACCCATTTTGGAATTTTATTTATATATTAGCCATTAGGCAGCCTGCCTAGTGGTATATTTGCTAAAAAAAAGGAACTTAAATGAGTAAGGACAGAAGTTGAAACCCTAATTTTAGGTAAAAGATACACAAAATCGGCAGAAAATACAGGCAAAAAATCACATATTACATAAAATGAATATAGACAGGAAATTATTCAAAAGAACCACAGAGTCGAACCAGATTTGGTTCGATTAAAAAGATTTGAAACCCTAATTTAGGGTAAGTAAAAGAAATCGACAAAAATAGGCAGATTCTCACATAATAGGGTGAATAATGACAAAATAATACTTAAAATCGAAGGCTTGAACCAATTTTGGTTCAAATCAAAGAATATCTGTAAACCCTAACCATAGGGTTAAGTTGAATTAGCAAGATGTGAACGAATCGGACTCACACGGTGCAAAATAAGCATGTGTGGACTCAATATCGTCCAGATTCAAGAGACGAAAGTCAAAATAGGACAGAAACAGAGCAAGAATACTTGCCATGTTTAGGCAAGTACTAGGTAATACCGTAGAGAATCGCCCAATAATGGAAACATTTCGAAATGGTAAGGGAATGGGGAGAAATCCCATTAGAGACGGGATTAGGAGAGAATTTCGGTGAGGCGGTGGGCTAGGGTTCTTGAGAGATAAAAGACGAGAGTGTTCTGGGGAGGCGGGGGTGTAGAATGATTAGGGTTAGGGGTTTGGTTAGGTTTAAAGGGGCAGATGTAACATGGGCCGTTGATCTTAGAGATCAACAATCCTGATATAAAGGGTTCTGGGTCGAGTATAAAAATGGGTATGGGACAGGGTTAATGGGTTTTAGGCCAAGGGTATTGGGCTGGTGTATTGGGTAGTTTTAGGTCCGAATTTGGGTAGGAATTTAGGCTAGTTTTTAAATACCCAATTTTAACAAATAAATAATTTATAAAAATAATAAATAGATAAAAAAAAATATCATTTGTGCGGTAAAATGATTTAAAATAGTTACTTAACATTTAAAAAATATAAAAATCATTTTTTGCAATGTAATTACACAATAATGGGGATATTATTGCAAAGATATACAATTTAGCCTTAAAAATGCAAAATATAATTATAAAAATGCACTAAAAAATATTTAAACACTATGTTGGTATGAATAGTAAATTTAAATGATTAAATCATCATAAAAATAATATGAAGGATAATTATTGGATAATTATATAATAAAATACAGAAATAAATTGATTTAAAGCCTTTTAAAAATTATGAAAAATATTTGTGTATGCTTATAAATCAAATGATGACGCATATGCACTATTTTGAAGATATATATATATATATATATATATATAAATTTAACATCATTAACAAGAAGACCACTGCAGGCCTGATGAAGGCGTTATCAAATATGTACGAGAAGCCACCTGCTTCAAATAAAGTCTATTTGATGTGTCGATTGTTCAAATTAAAGATGACAGAAGGTGGATCCGTCACGGAACATATCAATGAGTTTAATATAATATTAACTCAGTTGAGTTCTGTTAATATAACAATTAATGACGAAATCAGGGCGTTGATTCTACTATCATCTCTACACGAGAGTTGGTCTGCAACAGTAACTGCAGTTAGCAGTTCATCAGGAAGTACCAAACTCAAATTGAATGATATTAGAGACTTAGTTCTAAGCGAAGATATTCGCCGAAGAGAATCAAGTGATTTCCCAGGATCTGCTTTTAATACCGAAAGCAGGGGGAGAAGCAACCAAAGAGGACAGAGTTATGGTCGTGGCAGATCAAAGTCAAGGAGAAGAGGACAATCCAAAAATCGCAAGGACATTATTTGTTGGAATTGCGATAAAAAGGGTCACTACAGTAGTCAATGTAGAGAACCAAAGAAGAAGAAGGAAGAAAATTCAGCAAATGTAATTGCTGAACAAGTCGGTGATGCACTAATTTGTTGTGCAGATAGTCCAGTCGAATCATGGATTCTGGACTCAGGATCATCCTTTCACTCTGCATCATGCAAAGCATTATTGCATAATTATATTGCTGGAAAATTTGGGAAAGTTTATCTAGTGGACGGTGAACCTCTCGACATTTCCGGGAAAGGTGAAGTTCGTATAAAGACTTCACAAGGCACGCTATGGAAATTGCAAAATGTACGACATGTTCCTGGCCTCAAGAAAAATCTGATATCTATGGGTCAGATTGACAGTGAAGGATATATAACAACATTCGGCAACGGATCGTAGAAGATAACCAAAGGAAATTTGGTTGTGGCACGAGGCTTCAAAAGGGGAACACTGTATGCAACTGCAATACAGAGAGATACTATAGCAACAGTTGATCATGGTCGTGATATAACATTGTGGCACCGGAGGCTCGGGCATATGTGTGAGAAGGGAATGAAGTTGTTGGCATCCAAAGAAAAGTTGCCAAACCTAAAACATGTTGAATTAAGTTTGTGCGAAGATTGCATTTATGGGAAACAAAAGAGAGTTAGTTTCTCAAAGGCGGGAAGGACGCCAAAGAAAGAGAAGCTGGAACGAGTGCATACAGATGTGTGGGGACCAACTCCTGTAACTTCTCTAGGAGGATCACGCTATTATGTCACCTTGATTAATGATTCCACAAGAAAGGTATGGTTTTATTTTTTGAAAAATAAATCTGATGTGTTTGTTACCTTTAAAAGATGGAAAGCTGAAGTTGAAAATCAAACAAGTCTAAAGCTAAAATGTCTGAAGTCTGACAATGGAGGAGAGTATGATAGCCAAGAGCTCAAAGCATTTTGCTCGGAGAATGGGATCAGAATGATCAAGATAGTTCCTGGAACACCGGAACAAAATGGCGTTGCTGAGAGGATAAATATAACCCTGAATAAACGAGCCAGAAGTATGAGAATACATTCTGGATTGCCGAAGTATTTTTGGGCCGAGGCTGTTAACACGGCAGCTTACCTCATAAATAGGGGACCTTCTGTACCGCTGAATTTTGAAATTCCTGAGGAGGTATGGACATGAAAGGAGGTAACTCTCTCACATCTAAATTTTTTTTGTTGTGTTGCTTATGTGCATGTAAACTCTAATGATAGAGATAAGCTTGATCCTAAAGCCAAGAAATATTTCTTTATTGGATATGGTGATGATAATTTTGGTTATTGGTTTTGGGATGATCAGAATAGAAAGATCCTAAGACACATGAATCTCACATTTAATGAAAATGTGATGTACAAGGACAAGCTTGAAGTAGAACCAACCAGCACCAGCGAACAGACATCCGAAACAGTTGAGTTAGAAGAAATCTCAGAAAATAAAGTGGCTAGAGGGACTACAACTGATTCTGAAATTGAAGATGAAGAACCAGAAGCCGAATTTGAAGAAGAACTAGAAGCCGAACCTGGATCAGAACCAGAACCGGAACCAGAGATAGAATCAAATGCAGAACCAAATCTGGAATTAGGACCTGAATCAAATTCGGGTTCAGTTACTCATGAACCTACATTGAGGAGATCTAAAAGAGTCACGAATACTCCAGATAGATTAACTCTCTCTCTCTCTTCACTATGCTGGAGAACCAGAGCATTTTGTTGAAGCAATGCAAGTAATAGACTTTGATAAGTGGAAGCTAGCCATGAAAGAAGAGATGAATTCTCTTCAAAAGAATAAAACATGGATACTTACGGAGTTACCAAAAGGAAAGAAGGCATTGCAGAACAAGTGGGTGTACAGAGTCAAGGAAGAGCACGATGGTAGAAGAGATAAAAAGCACGATTAGTAGTAAAAGGCTTTCAGCAGAAGGAAGGAATTGACTACAAGAGAGAAGATCTCGGTGTAGTCAATTCCTTCCTTCTGCTGAAAGCCTTTTACTACTAATTGTGCTTTGTATCTCTTCTTACCATCGTGCTCTTCCTTGACTCTGTACACCCACTTGTTCTGCAATGCCTTCTTTCCTTTTGGTATTCCATGTTTTATTCTTTTGAAGAGAATTCATCTCTTCTTTCATGGCTAGCTTCCACTTATCAAAGTCTATTACCTGCATTGCTTCAACAAAATGCTCTGGTTCTCCAGCATCAGTTAGAAGTAAATAGTGAAGAGAGAGAGAGTTAACCTATCTGGAGCATTCGTTACTCTTTTAGATCTCCTCAATTTAGGTTCATGAGTAACTGAACCCGAATTTGATTCAGGTCCTGATTCTAGATTTGGTTATGCATTTGATTCTATCTCTGGTTCTGATCCAGGTTCGGCTTCTAGTACTTCTTCAAATTCAGTTTCTGGTTCTTCATCTTCAATTTCAGAATCAGTTGTAATCCCTCTAGCCACTTCATTTTCTGAGATTTCTTCTAACTCAACTATTTCGGATGTCTGTTTGCTGGTGCTGGTTGGTTCTACTTCAAGCTTGTCCTTGTACATCACATTTTCATTAAATGTGACATTCTTGTTGTTCATACCCAATTTTTCCCTATATATTTTCAAAATAATATATGCATGCATATATAAGCATGCCAAAGGATTTTAGTATTTTTTTTCCAACTTTTTAAAGATTTTTTAAATCAATTTATTGTCCATTTTTAGCAGTACAAAATCAGTAATTATTCCCAAAATCATCAATTTTGGTGAATAATTTATTTCATTCCCATGTTTATACAAAATATAGTTAAGGTAATTTTTTTTAAATACATTTTTTACAAATTTATTTGGTATTTTAAAGCTAAATTGCATATAATTGCAATTCTAGCCTATTTTAAGTCTAATAGCATTTTAATTATAAAAATTGGTTCCAGTATTTTTAAATTAATATTTATGTGTTATTAACTGACTCAGTACTTTTAATTTCTTTTAAAATCATTTTACTATTTTTTTTATAAAATAAAAGGGAAAACTGGCTATTTAACATTTAGCCTCATTTCGTTGCAATCACAGCCTATTTACATTTCAATTTTAGCCATCAATTGACCCAATCCTAACCCCCAATTGGACCGGCCCAATTTCAATTTTACCCAGCCCCTTAACCCGTTTATCTAACTTGCCCGACCTTTCTTTCAATCTAGGCCGTTGATCATTTTGATCAACGGCCAGGATCGTCCCTTGCCATTTTTAATTTCTCCTACCTTAACCTAATCCCCCCATTTTGTTTGGTCCGCCGCCTTTGAATACTCTCCTCTCTCAAAACACTCTCGAAGGTTCTCCAGAACCCTAGTCGTCTTCAACCCTTTTTCCACCGTACTTTCTCTGGAATCCATGGCTTCTCAGGCCATGGATGGTCTGTACTCACCCCCCTCCACCAATAAACCCTGGGTGTTCAAAGTGTTGAGGTCTGACCTCGATGGTTCTCTTTTAGATCTTCTCAGATCCATGGCTTTGAGGCCTCTCCGGCCTCGCTCCGGCGTATCCAAGCATCAAGAGCCTATTTCTGACCTCTCCGACTCAAGATCGAGCTTTCTTCCAAGCCTTTCTCATTTCTAGGGTTTCTCCGAAACCCTAAGCTATTCGAGGTTTTTCTCTGTCTGTTTTCTTAGATCTATGCTATATCCGTGTTTTATTGGATTTTTAAGGTGTTTTCCCCAATCTTTTCTTTCAAAATTGTTTCTCTTCGATTTAGCGTTTCTGAAAGGATTTCAAAACGTCTTTCTGATTCATTCTTTTCTTTATGTGTGTTTGCCTATACTATGTTTTACCACGCATGTGTTGTTCTTCTGCTTTTCTTTCTACTATGCATGACTCTCCTGTACTTTGTATTCTACTGTGCCTTTAGACTAGGCTCGCATGTCAATCTTTGTTATGTTTTTCTATCTGTTCTTTGCTATACTTTTCAGTATTCTTCTACTGTATGTGTTTCCTACTGAGTTCTTAAGTCTGTTTGCCTTTACTGAACTTCTGTTTGAGTTCTAAACATGCTTCCTTTACTGTTTCTTAAGTTTATATCACTTCTTCTCTCTTCTGAACTTGCTTGAGTTCCGAGCTTTTCTCAAACATGTTCTTTATGCTTTCAAACCTGCCATCATATCTGTTTGTTTCTCATGAGTCTCTGAAAGAGACCTCTGAGCCTGCTTCAATGGCTTATCTTCTCATCGTTGTATCAGATTCGAGTTGAAACCCTAGGATCTGAGGGTTTTGGCAAGTTTGATTTGGTGTTTGGACTTGGGTTCTACTTTGGAACCCTGAATTCCCAGACTCATTCTGAGTCTATAAATTGGACTGGAACCTTTTTGTTTATAACTCTGAACTTTTCTATGATAGGTTTTCTAATTAACATGACAACTCTTTCTTGTTTGACATACCTGTGTGCTTTATATATGAGAAATTCTTCCTTCAAAAAGGCTTTGCCAACTTATGATTGATTCCGAATTCCTTTTAGTAAGGTTTGATTGATTGTTATTGATTTTCCTTAAGTAAAACCCTTTCCTCTCTTTTCCTGACTTGGTTCATTCGAACAAAGCCTGCAATTTTGATTTTACTGGCTGTTTGATTGATTCCCTTTCCTTATTCTCACAAACCGTGTTACTATCAAATTCTTTCCTTAAATAGACCCCTGTGTATTTGCCCTTATTGTACTACTTTGGAAAAAAATTTGAGCAAACTCTTTCCTTATTTAATTTTGCCCGTTTGAAATCAGAATCCCTTAATTAAGGGAATCCTTTTTGTAATTGATTGCAAACTATTCTCTTACCTTTTTCTTACTTGCTTACTGCACTATAAAAGGGGCGACCCTTCTGCACTTTGACAACTTCCAAGGGAATACTCTTTAAGACAACTTTGAGTTCAACACTCTAACATACATACATACTTTCAATTTCAATACTCTTACACTTCACCCAACACTCTACTCTCTTTTGAGACCTGCTGATTGTTTGCTTGCAATTTGGTTTTCAAGACTACTGCTTTTACTTTCTTGTTTCCCTGAAACTGGTATGTTCTAATTTAAGTTTTAGCCTCATCTCAACGTGTTTACTTTACAGTTTCCACATCCCTGTTTGTTTTACTACTTATGTTTAATGTTAATTAGCAAGTCAATTCCCTTGCATATGTTTCTACTATGAATCCCTACACCCCTGACTGCATTACTGCATGTGTTTAATGTTAATCAGCAATGTCAATTTCATTGAACATGTTTCTATTTGTGGATCCCCATATCCCTATTCCCCTCTATGTGTCTGAGTTAAAAGTTTGGGCATGGCAGCACCTCAATTGTTGTTCATGTCTGGGCTTGATCCTTTAAGGGATCCTAACTCCCAAACAATGTGGCTAACAGGCTGGTTAGGGGTGTGCCAGCACTCCTAATTGCTGGGTATTACCACCAGCCTGTCTTGACTTTCCCCTAAACCCCTTTCTGCACTTACACTCACTCTTAGTTTCTAAGTTCTGCCCCCCTCCTATGAGCCTTGCTTTGGGGACCTTGAGTTCCCTCTGAACTTGGACATTTGAGGGCTGACCCTTCCACACTGCACTATAATTCAATTCTGTAATGAATTTGGGTGTAAGCACTGCCCGGAGTTCATGAGGCTCTTGGGAACTCTGACACACCCATAAAATGAGAAAGGCTTTGGAAATTGGATCTTTGGAGTTGGTTTATTTCATATTTCAGACCTGGCGTCTGAATCAGGCTCTCCTTGGTTGTACTTTAATTTCTGATGTAATTTTACTTTTCTTTATTCATCCCGGGTTGTAATAATTTGCAATAACTTATGGGGTTTATAGTGAAAAGGGCAGGGTTACTCATGTATGCATGCGGGTAGACATCATGTTCTTAGGTATTTATTCATGTAATCACATCCTGCTTTTCACTTATGCATTTCATATAGAAATCCTGCCTATAGTTCCGCACTTCTCATATATAGAAATCATGACTTCGGTTTTCTGCACTTATGCATATATAGATACAATGTCTTTAAGGCTCCGCATTCATATAGATACCATGACTGTAGGCTTCTGCACTCTTGCATCATATAGATAACCTGTCTATAGGATCTCTTAAATTCTGCATTTACATCTATCATTAGGCAAACGGTTCATAGGTTTAAATAACAAATTGCATTCTAGATACCATGCTTATAGGACTCCTGCATTTCTATAAACGTTTTTCAAACCAACCACGCTTAGAAAGCATGCCTATAGGAGTAATCAACTGAATCTGAATCGTCAACAAGTCTAAAACCAGTGGTAACGATACTCAATACCTGCAGAGCTTATGTTTTTCTATGATCAGCAAGCCTTCTTTAAAATCAGTATACTTCCGCATTGCTAGATATCATGCCTATAGGTCTCACCTAGGCAAGCCATTAGGTAATTGATTAACTACACCAGTCTTTAATAATTACAACCAGCGGGCAGGCCTAATTCGGACTTCTTATCTGAAAATATATGATAAATTAGCCTGCCTTAACGCTTTAAGTTAATTCAGACCATAACCAGTACGTGCAAGACATGCTAAACAATTTGTCTTTAAGTGAGGAGGCATGTCTGAGCCTTTTTAACTGTTATGTGTTTCCCGTATCTGCTTTATGTGTTTTTGTTTGTCGCCTTAGAATTTTATCCTTTTAAACTCTGAAAAGCCCAAATCTCCCTCCCCCTTTAGGACTAGTAGTCCCAAATGCCTCCGGGACTGACAGGATTGGGACGGGTAGTAGCATGCAATAGGAGAACGAGACCATTTCGTGCTTTAATACCTTAACGGGGTGGGAAAGGGTAGATGTGGATATGATGACCACGCAATAACACCACGTGTATAAACGGTTACCGGGTGTTGTGTGGGGTGATCCATGTTAGTTATAAACCTAGGACCCCCCTTCCCTTTACTTGTTCATTTTATTCAGAATTTCAAAACTGCTTTTTTTCCAGCTTCTTTAACTTCCTTTAACTTCAATTACTTGTATCAATTATGTAAAAATCTCCCTTTTATTTGTTTAATTTTCAGTACTGTTTTCTACCCAAAACTTCCGCCTCTTTCACTTCTTTTTCTGATTACTTGCATCAATTATTTGCAAACCCCTTCCCCTTTACTTGTGTGTCCCTTTTTTTAGAATTATAAAACTGCCTTCTTCCAAATTTCAGCATTCTTTAAACTTCTTGTACTTCAGTTTTTTGCAACCATTATGTGAAAGCTATCTAGTATTTATAATTCTTGCTTGTTTACTTGTTGTTTGTACTTAAAGTCACAATTGTAGCATGACCGGGAACCACACTAGTGGATCTTGAGGGGTGCCTAACACCTTCCCCTCGATAATTTCAAGCCCTTACCCAATCTCTGGATTTTCTAAATCAAATTTCTTTAGTGTCCTAATGTACTTAATCATTAGGTGACGACTCTTCAATTGCAAACCCAATTCCCAAAAGGAAATGAGTTGTCCGTCCAAATGTTATAAACCCGATTTCGCGAGAAAAAGGGGGCATCGACACTTGTGTCTTAGGATCTTTCTATTCTGATCATCCCAAAACCGATAACCAAAATTATCATCACCGTAGCCAATAAAGAAACATTTTTTGGCTTTCGGATCAAGCTTATCTCTATCATTAGAGTTTACATGCACATAAGCAACACAACAAAAAAAGTTCAGATGTGAGAGAGTTACCTCCTTTCATGTCCATACCTCCTCAGGAATTTTAAAATTCAGCGGTACAGAAGGTCCCCTATTTATGAGGTAAGCTGCCGTGTTAACAGCCTCGGCCCAAAAATACTTCGGCAATCCAGAATGTATTCTCATACTTCTGGCTCGTTCAATCAGGGTTCTGTTTATCCTCTCAGCAATACCATTTTGTTCCGGTGTTCTAGGAACTGTCTTGATCATTCTGATCCAGTTCTCCGAGCAAAATGCTTTGAACTCTTGGCTATCATACTCTCCTCCATTGTCAGACTTCAGACATTTTAGCTTTAGACTTGTTTGATTTTCTACTTCAGCTTTCCATCTTTTAAAGGTAACAAACACATTAGATTTATTTTTCAAAAAATAAATCCATACCTTTCTTGTGGAATCATCAATGAAGGTGACATAATAGCGTGAGCCTCCTAGAGAAGTTATAGGAGCCGGTCCCCACACATCTGTATGCACCAGTGTTTTAAAAAGTGACGAAGCGATCGCTTTAAGCGAGAAGCGACGCGAAGCGATGCCTTGTCACTTTCCATGCCTGAGGCGAGGCGACCACACGAAGCGCTCGCTTTAGTAAAAGAAGCGCGAAGCGAGAAGTGATAAAGCGATCGCTTTTGTGGTGGAGGGGGTCAGTTTTAAGGGGAAAAAAGTTTGGGTCAGTTTTTTTTTTTAAAAAAAAAGTTTGGGTCTGTTTTTCTATTATACAAACAGACCCGTGACCTAAGTAAAGACCATTTCTCTCAAAATCAATTGATGCTAGGGTTCAAGACTTCAACAGAGAAGCTTCAGGTAATTTTTCTTCTTTCTTCTTTCTTCTTCTCCTTTTTTTTCTTTCTTCTTTCTTCATCTTGTTCCCGTCCAGGCACCTGCTCATAGCTAGGGCAGGTGCGAAATTTTTCTTTCTCCTTTTTTTCTACCTATTTAGTATTTTAGCCTTTATTAATTAATTTGTATGTGTATTTCACTTTATAAAGTTAATTACTGTATATAGTTTATTTGATTAGTATTTTAGCCTTTATGTATTAATTTTTTATGTGTATTTCAGTTTGTAATGTTAATCTTTTATATATATATACATATATATATATATATATATATATATATATATATATATATATATATATTTTTTTTTTTTTTTTNTATTTATTAATTTTTATGTGTATTTCAGTTTATAAAGTTAATTTTTATGTGATTTTGCTTGTCCTGTGGCTTATGGAGGAATCGGTGGTAGTGGTACCTACTTTTAAGTTTTTAAATTGAACTTTTTGATTATTTATATTGTGTCTTTGCAAGGTTTACATTATTTTTTTTAAGAATTGCGCTTCACTTCAATGAAGCGTGCGCTTCGCTTTGCGCTTCAGTTTTGAAGCGAGGCGAGCCCCTATCGCTTTTTTGCGCTTCTCGCTCTCAAAAACACTGGTATGCACTAGTTCCAGCTTCTCTTTCTTTGGCGTCCTTCCCACCTTTGAGAAACTAACTCTCTTTTGTTTCCCGTAAATGCAATCTTCGCACAAACCTAATTCAACATGTTTTAGGTTTGGCAACTTTTCTTTGGATGCCAACAACTTCATTCCCTTCTCACTCATATGCCCGAGCCTTCGGTGCCACAATGTTGTATCACGACCATGATCAACTGTTGCTATAGTATCTCTCTGTAATGCAGTTGCATACAGTGTTCCCCTTTTGAAGCCTCGTGCCACAACCAAATTTCCTTTGGTTATCTTCTACGATCCGTTGCCGAATGTTGTTATATATCCTTCACTGTCAATCTGACCCATAGATATCAGATTTTTCTTGAGGCCAGGAACATGTCTTACATTTTGTAATTTCCATAGCGTGCCTTTTGAAGTCTTTATACGAACTTCACCTTTCCCGGCAATGTCGAGAGGTCCGCCGTCCTCTAGATAAACTTTCCCAAATTTTCCAGCAATATAATTATGCAATAATTCTTTGCATGATGCAGAGTGAAAGGATGCACCTGAGTCCAGAACCCAAGATTCAACTAGACTGTCTGCACAACAAATTAGTGCATCACCGACTTGTTCAGCAATTACATTTGCTAAATTTTCTTCCTTCTTCTTCTTTGGTTCTCTACATTGACTAATGTAGTGACCCTTTTTATCGCAATTCCAACAAATAATGTCCTTGCGATTTTTGGATTGTCCTCTTCTCCTTGAATTTGATCTGCCACGACCATAACTCTGTCCTCTTTGGTTGCTTCTCCCCCTGCTTTCGGTATTAAAAGTAGATCCTGGGGAATCACTTGATTCTCTTTGGCGAATATCTTCGCTTAGAACCAAGTCTCTAATATCATTCAATTTGAGTTTGGTACTTCCTGATGAACTGCTAACTGCAGTTACTGTTGCGGACCAACTCTCCGGTAGAGATGATAGTAGAATCAACGCCCTGATTTCGTCATCAATTGTTATATTAACAGAACTCAACTGAGTTAATATTATATTGAACTCATTGATATGTTCCGTGACTGATCCACCTTCTGTCATCTTTAAGTTGAACAATCGACGCATCAAATAGACTTTATTTGAAGCAGATGGCTTCCCATACATATTTGATAACGCCTTCATCAGGCCTGCAGTGGTCTTCTCGTTAATAATATTAAACGCCACATTTCGTGTTAGCGTCAACCGAATCACACCAAGAGATTGGCGATCTAATAGATCCCAATCCGCTTTGGCCATAGTCTCTGGTTTCACCTCGGTCAGAGGTAAGTGTAATTTTTTCTGGTACAAATAATCCTCTATTTGCATTTTCCAGAATCCAAAATCTTTGCCATTGAACTTGTCAATCTTAACCTTCCCTTCTTCCGATTCTATTTTTCACAAAAAATAATTTATGTGAATAGAGCTTGTGAATAGTAACGATGATCAATAGTGTCGCACTATTCTTGGGAATAGTACCTGCACCAATAGTGTACTTTTCTACCAGAAATACACTGTCTGTGCTATGATACCAGTTGTTAGGAAGCGTGTCAAGCTAATAGAAGGAAAAGAATATTTAAGAGAGAAAAGCAATAAATTACACAAGACAAGACAAGACAAAATTTACGTGGTTCGGCAATTTTTGCCTCCTCCACGGCCACACAAAGAATAGCTCTTTATTAATTGAAGAGAGAAAGAAAAAGTTTTGGGATGATCTACAAATAAAAATGTAGACCCCTATTTATAGGTATTTGAATGCCCTGCCGAGGTAAGCGCTTACATCATAAGAATGCCGAGGTAAGCGCTTACATCACAAAAATGTCGATGTAAGCGCTTACATCATATTTTCGTCTCTTTTTTATTTTTCTTTCTTTAGTTTTGTCTACTTTCACATACAACAATAGGTTTACTCCTATCATAGCTCTTTTCCAGCTCAATTTCAAAAAAAATTACTCTTTTCCAGCTCATAACTCAAATAATGCTAAATCAATTACTATCATCCACAGAGGAAAATAACATATATACAGGAAATGTCCCAGAACAGTGGGGGAAGCAACCACAAGTTGGAGATCTCAGAGGATCAGTTTCTAGCTTGAATACGTTACCTATGTATCTCTTTTTGGTACATATGGAATGAAAGAAATAGAAGATTTTCCCAAAATAGCAAGAATGGTATCTTCAAATTTGAGTTCGTGGTGTAAAGTCAAGTATATAAATGATCCAGAATCACTGACAGATTCGATGTACCCCCTGAATTTGAGAAGAACTAAAACATTATAAATGTATATAATATTTAGCATTTGGTTGCATTGAGTAGTGAAATCCCAATTTGCTGAAGGAAAAAATGGCAAGAGTGATGTATAAAGTATAAAAGAACCTTTTTTTATATGTATTTTTTTGTGCAGGGAGATAAGATAATATGTTTAACTTTGTAATTTCATTCTTTTTTTCTTTATAAAGTTTTTTCCCGAGTCAAATGAGTACAAGAAAAATCACAAAAGACTCCGATAATTCTGAATTGGATAATCTTGCTTTATCTCTCAGATATAGTAATATTAACGGACTTGTGCAAATAGTTGATTTAAGAGATTAAATTTTGCAGATCCACCCATAAAGCACATTGGCTTAGAAACATAAAACCCTATATGAGATTTTCATTTTAGCAACAGAGCAACTTATATATTACAGCTATTTAGACTATAGTATGACCTCAAAGCTGATGAGTTAAATCAATTTCCAAAATTCAACCTAAACAGTGAATAAGTGCTACATTGTTTTACTTAGTACTCATCCCCTTTTTGTTTCCCTATAAGAAAATCCAATGCCCAGTTTACCATCAATCATCAGAAGAATATAGTAGTGAAAATAAATAGTTTTAAGGTCACTTTAAATGTATCAAGATATTGGCCAACCACCTGAAGAAAGCAATAACTTGGAACTTTTCCGATAACATCAACTGAAAATAACAACAGAAGTATATACTTAGATAAGGCTCCCATTATCCCCAAGTTTAGAAGGCTGTGGTTGTACCTAAGGGTTGGCCCCAGAGGGATTTCTCGTCAGCAAAAAAACAATATCTAGAAAGATAGCACTGCACTCAGTCTCTTGTGTGAGCTTTCAATCCAGTATTTGTTTGGCTATGAAACCCTCAAAATACCAGTTTTAACAACAGTTATAGCGTCATGGTCCTGCCAAAGCGTGAAAAATATGTATAGAAGATCAGAGATACTTGTCTTGACAGCAGTTAGAAAATCTAAGATACTGTTGTATTGCCTCTTTGTACTTTCAATTTTGAGCATACTAAAAGTAGGATAGAAATTTCTCAAGTACCAATATTCAAACCATAACTCAAATAATGCTAAATCAATTACTATCATCCACAGAGGAAAATAGCATATATACAGGAAATGTCCCAGAACGGTGGGGGAAGCAACCACAAGTTGGAGATCTCAGAGGATCAGTGTCTAGCTTGAATACGTTACCTATGTATCTCTTTTTGGTACATATGGAATGAAAGAAATAGAAGATTTTCCCAAAATAGCAATAATGGTATCTTCAAATTTGAGTTCATGGTGTAAAGTCAAGTATATAAATGATCTAGAATCACTGACAGATTCGGTGTACCCCCTGAATTTGAGAAGAACTAAAGCATTATAAATGTATATAGTTTTTAGCATTTGGTTGCATTGAGTAGTGAAATCCCAATTTGCTGAAGGAAAAAATTGCAAGAGCGATGTATAAAGTATAAATGGAACCTTTTTTTTATATGTATTTTTTTGTGCAGGGAGATAAGACCATGTTCTATAGGCAGCTGGACAAACTTTAGATGACTCTTGTTGACACGAGTTGAGTCATATACACAATTTGAACATATTCTTCAAACGGTCTTGGTGTTATATTAATGAAATTGTTTGAGCTATATAAAAGGGAACCATATACAGGGAAAATGGTGGAAGAAAATTAGTTCTTTTACTAATTGCTAATAAGTGTTGAACAAAAAACCAAAAATGTATCAAAACCCATGTGCCACAACAAGCAGAGTCCAGAAAATCACAGTAGCTACACGAAAAATAATCAAAGCATCCATATGAAATTAACCCTACTGAAACAAAACCTGATGGAGGCCACCACCCAGCTTAGTGGTTTGGTCAGTCAACTTAGAAAGATCCAAAATCACATCACCAAGAACCTGATTAAAATCAAAAAATACAATCTTTTTTGCATTAAATATACATGCGTGAATTTCATGACATAAATAAATATCTTGGCACATAAAAATGAAGAAAAAAATAAGTGGGGGAAAGAGGGTACTTACTACAGATTTATCAATGAAGGTTGAACGAGTAGGTAATGGGCTTTGAAGCCATTGTCTTTCTTCGTTTTAACTCTGTTACAAAGGGAAGTGTAAAACTCAGAGCAGCTGGGACGGGAGCCTGTTGTAGGAGAAGACGACGTAAGAGAATACATAAATTTTAGTTTAAATATTTTACGTTTCAATTCAGGAAAATTTTATTTCGTGTCTCATACAACTGACACTAGTTGTATGAGGCAACCTTTTTATCTCATATTTTTGTGGATCCAGATTTTTGTGGACCCAGAAGTGTAAGATTGGGGTCCACAAATTTGTGAGATAAAAAGGAGCCGCATACAACTACTGTCAGTTGTATGAGACACAAAATAAAACTTCTCAAATTTACATCAAAAATTAAATAATTAGACCCTCGTGTCATATAACTACTAATAATACTTTTTCAGAGAGAAAAAAGAGCTATTTTTACCTGCAGGATGTGCAGATACTATTATGATCCTTCTAAATTTTATAAATTAAAAAGAACAAATTATATGAATAACTATTGACACAAACTTAAATATTATAACTCCATATATAGTCTCTCACGACCCCAGTTCACCCACCGTGAACATGTCGTGATGGCGCCTAGTATCTACAACTAGGTAAGCCTAACACTACGGAAACATAACTAGCTTGCGGAATAATAACAAAACTGAACAATTTAAAGGAGAAACAGTATATAAAATATCGCTCGGCATATACAACTCCACATCACGGCATCCTACATTACTATCCCAAAACCCGGAAACTCACGGGAACACAAGCTAAAAGGAATTCAGTAAAGTGCTCTAAATCTCTAGAAACGTCTACATCAATAGTACGATAGAAGGGCTAACACTATAGATAGAGTAAAGAAGGAGACTCTTCGGTCTGCGGACGCGGCAGATATACCTCGAAGTATCCGAAATGCTCCCTGCCTCAAGGATGATACGCCTGGGTAGAAGTACCTGGATCTGCACATGAAAATCATGCGCAGAAAGGGCATGAGTGCACCACAGCGGTACTCAGTAAGTGCCAAGCCTAACCTCGGTTGGGTAGTGACGAGGAAGGTCAGGGCCCTACTGAGATAAATATATATATAATGTAATGACAGGGCAATAAGCAGTAAAACTGAGAATCGATAATAAAGATCTACACAGTATAATAATAGTGCAATAACGGAAACAGAGATAAAAACAACTACAAGGAAATACCCCTCAAAGCAAGATAAATAATCGGGATCTCTTGGTATCCTCAATATACACTCTAGGGATCTCTTGGTATCCCGAGGATCTCTTGGTATCCTCAATACATATGCTAGGGATATCTTGGTATCCCGAGGATCTCTTGGTATCCTCAATACACGTCCCAGGGATATCTTGGTATCCCGCACCTCAATCCAGACCATAATTACGCACAGGGGATCTCCCGGGATGCCGTCCCGTAGTCCCAATTTAAAACACACAACAACAGCTCAAGGACATCAAAATAAATACTAAGTCCGTAATGAGTAAACAGTAAATTCTAGCTTAACATGCTTCACGTAATGCAATTAAGGCAGTTTCAGCAAATAGGCAATTAATTCAACTAATCATACTCTTCTAAACTAACACAGGCTATATATGCATGTAGAATAAAGCAAGTAAGAAAGAAACTCAGTTTAAGTACATAAAGTAAAACCGGATTTCAACAATTAGCTCAAGTATGCGCTCGTCACCTCACGTACAAGGCATTCAATTACCAAATATCATATCCTAAGGGGAGAGGGTACCACACACAAGGTTAGACAAGCCACTTACCTCAAACCGGCTCCAAAATCAACTCGAAATCACACTTTTGGGACGAGTATCCGACTCAAAATGGCCCAAATCTATTCAATACAATTACATATCGTAAATAACATCTCAAACAACTGATTCTACTATTTAATTCAAAGCTAAGACGCGAAATTAGGTAAAATGACCAAAACGCCCCTCAAGCCAACGTCTCGGAATCGGACGAAATTAACATTTTCAGAACCCTTGTACTCTCACGAGTCCACCCATATATAAATCTCTCAAATCGGAGTTCAAATACCCACTCAAAACTCAAAAATTTGGTCAATGAAGTTTTATAAATTTTTCATCTAAAATCCGAAATTAAAAGGAGAATTCGTGATTAGATTAGTGGGTTACGAGCAAAAAGGTGTTTAGAATCGTTACCCAATCAATGCCTCTGAAAAAACCTCTAAATCTCCCTCAAATCCGAGCTCTCTAGCTTGAGTTTTGGTAAAAATGGCTAAACCCTTGTTTTGAAATGTTTATATCTGCCCAGTTGTTTAATGAATCGCGAACGCGGAGGAAGTCACGCGTTCGCGAAGAAGGAAAAATTGAAGGCTGTCAAATTGCCCTTCGTGAACGCGATGAGCAGTACGCAAACGCGAAGGCCTGGGCTGACAAGGCTACGCAAACGCGACACTGGTAGTGCGAATGCGATGAATAAAATAGGCTCAACCCTTAGAGCCACATTTAACTACGCGAACACGAAGGAGGAAAAAGATGAAGCTTCGCGAACGCGGAAGGCTTCATGCGAACGCGAAGAAGAAAATTGGTCTGCTTTGCTAAAGGATTTTCTGCAATTTTTCACAACTCCAAAATGCTCCGTTGAGCATCCGAAACACACCCGAGGCCCCCGGGACCTCAACCAAACCTACGGACATACCCCATAACATCATTCAAACTTGTACCAATCCTTAAACCACCTAAAACAACGTCGGAAACTCGAATTAATCAATGATTTAAGCCTAAGAACTTCAAATTCTCTCAAAACACGCTTTCAATCAAAAACCTAACCAAACCACGTCCGAATGACCTGAAATTTTACAAACACATCCCAAATGACATGACAGAACTACTGCAACTTCCGGAATTCCATTCCGACCCTCGGATCAAAATCTCACTATCGAACCAAGAAACTTCAAAAAATTCAAACTTGGCAGATTTCTAAGCCTAAATTATAGCTCGGACCTTCCAAACAACATACAATACAGAACACCCATAGTCGCCGAGCACCTCAGACTTCGCCAATCCCGAATAATCACTAACGAAACTAATGGAACCATCGGATTTCCGTTCCGGAAGGCGAGCCCAGATTCTTCCCAACATTGTTCTGACTATGGTCAGTTTTCCAACACTATAAGCTCTCATTTAGGGACTAAGTGTCCCAAAACTCTTCCGAAACTCGAAACCGTGACAATCCCAGACAAACAATAAATATAGCAACGAACATAAATTTAGGGGGAAAGCAGTCTATAAATAGGGATCGGGGCGTAAATTCCAAAAAATCACCTGGCAGGGGTCGTTACAAAGTCCCTCACCACACACTTAAACATTCGATCGTCCATCGAATGAGGACACAAAGACATACCTGAGGTAGTGAAAAGATAAGGGTACTGGCTGCGTATATCCTGCCGACGCGATTCTCCCAGGGTAAACGCACGCGTCAGACCGAAACTGACCCCATATACTACGCATTGAACCTTCACGGACACAAGTTTCTTTGACCCTCGCTTCACTGACCTCTGCTCGTCCCATATTGCCATGGTTCCAGTCATTCATAAGATAGATCCTGTCTCTCAACCTGGACTGAGACTGAAATCACCACACGTGCGACGATTCCCAGTGATACCCGTCGAAGCATCGATAACAATGAAATACCCTATGATGAACCCCTGCCAGGCTGCTGAGGATACAGCTAACAAGCTCATAGGCAACCTCCCACAACTTTGTACCATATCTCAAAAGGGGCCAATAAACCCCTCGGACATACAACTTCACCTTTTTTTCCACAAATCTCATATAGCGCCTTTCATAAGCGAAACCGCCGAAGCCAGATACCACGCTCTCCAACCATGTTAGGAAACTCATCTTATCGAACACTTCTGATCCGCGTAACACTCTTCTATCTGGAACTGGACTGGTAAAGGAGGTCTATCCCTGAATCAACCTTGACACTCTCTCCAAAGCATCCTGATCCGAGAATCTTTGTCCCAGTAATCTGGCTTCAACCAGACGGCTCGGACCAACTCCACCGGAATCAGCAAACCGCCTCCATAATCACAGGCCCAGTCGTAGCAGGTAGCCATCTGAATGCTGAGACTGATAGCATGTTGTGTACAGGAGCAAACACTCCGCTATGCAAGAACTATCCAAGAGCACTCCAAAACTATCAAACACACACAGCACGGAGAGCACCATCCTCAAGAAATCTGAAAGATGCGACTCAGGACTGCCCGTACTGTCTGGGTGAAACTGCTGTTTCTCAATCTCCACCCGAGTTCCAACATCCATGTTTAAGCGGGGCCCAGAACCGTGATATGACTAAGTATCCTCGTCTGAAATAATGGAAACTGGAATACACAAGTAGGACGGACAAGTGCTCTCCGATATAAATCTCTTGCCAACCGTCCGAAGGAACAGTTAGTACACACCAGGGATAAAATGCGGCGGACTTGGGTCAGGCCGATTCCACAATAACCCAAAATGGGCATCTAACTCTTCAAAGTCGTGGGAGTCCAAATCAAAGTTTTTCCCCCCATGTGTGATCCGCTCCACTTCCACTCGGAATCTCTATCTGCTGAAGCAATCCACCCGGTCTCTAGGTGCTCACCTTAACTTCACCTGCTTGACAATTAAGGCACCTTGAGCTACGAATCCAACTATATCCTTCTTCGTCCGCCTCCACCGAGTATTTCGCTGCCTCGAACTGATCCGTGAATGCATCTTCGCGGCAGCCCAGATGAATGAACATACCGCGAACTATTGGGCCTCCCTCTAAGAATCTACGTACCCGAAGCCTATGCACATGGGTACACCAAAACTCGTATCCTGCATCTCAATACTCCATCCTCAGCCAATGGTCACAATCCCTTGAATCAACATGCTGAAAGCCACGTGTCCTTGAGGACAAGCAAATGGGATCATCATACTGCCTAATTTTATTACAGCTGCCTGATATGATCTATACAAGGAGGACCAAGAGACCACACAGCTAATCCCGACCTGGGCTCCGATAGATCCAATCTCCACAACTGGCTGGCTAGGGCCTGAACATCCATACGCCATAGGCCTCTGTGCTGCCTGGTAACCTA